>NW_019211458.1:35447498-35621896 GCF_002443255.2 Varroa destructor | reverse complement strand
TATATAATTAACGCATATAATTGGATTTAGTTTTATTTTTCGTTTCAACTGGTCGCTTGTAAATTGTCGAACTTATGAATAAAATAATCAAAAGGCTCCAGTGATATCGCAGTTGCGTAGAATGATTATTTATACAATGAAATCTATATACATATGGATTGCTAATTTCCTTCAATGGAATCAAGATGCCCTTCGCAATATAAGGACAGCCCGTTCCACACATATAGCGAACCTGCACGAAAGAGACCGCCGAAAGTGATGAGAACCTCGCAGAGAGGCTTATTTCTTCGAAAAGTCTCATTTTCATGGACATCGCATGGTGTAGGACACTTATAATTATTATCACGTTATTTTATACGTATACGATTTGTCATTGTGTGTGTACTGGGACAGTATTTATTTTATCTACTCAGTTTACGTGCATGTAAAATCCGTAGACAATGTGAAAGGGTTAGGATACGTCGCCCCGATCATTATAGACCGTGATTTGCATGATACTTTTTTTGCACGAAAGCAACTCCCCATAAGTATTTTAGCTACAATTGATTTACAATACCGTATTGATTATGACTACGCTGAATGCAAGATCAATCTCAAGGTCGATATAAGCGTCAAAAGTGTATGTCGATACGTTTTTTAGAGATCCTTATATTTTTAGTTTGTCTGCGTTTGATTGCGGACGACGTCTACGAACGGAGAGAATCGTTTGTTAGGAGTTTCATGATCGAAAGTAAAAACAGTAGAAAATTGACAACATGGCTACAGCTTCATTGAAAAGCAGAAGTTCGTATAGAAGTTCGACTTAAGGCGATACTCGTCAGAAAATGGACACGCGACATCTGAACGTTGCAATACTCATAGGACGTTCTCCTTCCTATTAGATGAGGCGCTATAAAATTATATGGGGTTATTAATCTTCTTTCTTCAAAGTTTCAATAAACCGATTTGTATTTGTAGAAGGCCTATTGTCACAAAAGTATATGTATATATACAATGGTGATTTAGCAAAGTATATTCTGTTTTGACTGATCTGAAAACCTTAACACCACAATTGGGTAAAATAGATGAATCTGACTTCGAAAATATCAGTTACTATTTATGTAACCATACATGTTTTATCTCTTCTGTAACAGCACGCCGTAATGAAGAGAGAACTTCAGCTGATTTCGATATTCAATAATTTATAAATGCTTTATTTGTCGTATATATTTAGTAGCATCAATTCGACAACTGAAGTCTTTTTCACGATGTATTCAACAGATGAAATTTAATTGTTTCCATGTATGAGTCACTTTCATGGTTTTTGTGTCTTTCAAGTCCCGTAGAATTTCACACATATGACGGTATTGTGCAAAACAAGTTGCAGCAAAAACTCCAACCATTGTGAGCCTAATATCATAAGAAAGAACCTGCTAGTCTAACTTGCTTCCTCTAAGAAGTTCTGAAGTTTGCGTATTACCGACCTTACTAGAAAACAATTCTATAAACATTCGAGTGACAAGTACTTTTGTGTTGCATGTAATTAGTTGTTTGAATAACCCAGACAAAGAAGAGCATTGCAAAGGTTCGTTCGGCAGGTGAGACCCTCACGTTGCCATATGCAAAATAATACCAAAAGCAAACAGAATCGAGACAAACAGCCAGCGCCCTCCCAGAAGGAATAATAATGACCATATTGCTATAAAGATTGTTTGTAACACACACGTCCTTTCCCACAAACGTGTAACGACTATACAAGCAAGGGCCGCCACTAATGCTATTAATGATATCCTGACGGACTGAATACTCTGACGGATGATACGAGAACAGAGATGCATTTGCGATCTGCCAACAAACCCCATGGGCCGGTTAGGGAGGAAGGCAAGACGTATAATCGAATTTACCCTAAGGCCGGAACTATGCTGTGCTCAAAAAATAATAACGATGTATACAATAGACATCTTAAAATACTTATTAGCAAAGTTAGATTTGTCGCATAATTACTGCAATAGCCAGTCACAATCAGTAAAGTTTATTCTAAAAATATACTGCTTATCTCGGTTGTAGCGCCCTCATTGCTGTGTAAGCAAATATGGATAACTGTATTTTTCGTCCCACTGTGTTCGTCGTGAGTACTAGCCGAACCTACAACATTTCACCTGTTAAAGATAAACTCGTCGCAGCTTTTACAGGAACAAGGAACGCTATGCCCCTTGCTATGGTGGGAAGGTGGAGGGCCTCCTTTACACTCAACTTGACCATTAGTCAGTGGCTTGACCTTCAAGTGCCTCGTTCGCCCTACGATTGCTGCGTTGTTGGGCCGCGGCCAACAGAACGGAAGTACCGGAAATGGCGGCTGGACCGAGTCAAGCTAGCCGCATGCGTTCACCAGCCCTATACGCCAATTACTAGCCCTCGAAAGCCCATTTAAAGCAAAGGGTGGATAAAACTTTGTTGGTCAGGACATTTCGAGGCTATTGCTTATTACACAAAAAAATACTAAATTGCGTTATTTACGCAAGGTACGGTTTTAATGGGAACATCTCAGAAGCTTCAGACCCACCATACGCATGTACGTTTAGTTCTATATTAGAAGACAATTTTCTTCAGTTATCTTCATTTATCTAAGCCTTAAGGTATTTTCCCGTCTACTCGCTTAGAACGATAGCTAGCATTTACTGCTCCCTATCTTCATGTAGACGCATGTTCAGTTATCGACGGCTTACAGATGGCAGTGCTAGAACGCTGCACAATGTGCTAGTCACCTCGAATGACTCATTATATATTCTACTATTTTTACTCTTTACACTATCAATATGTCTATCGAGACCTAGTATTTTCCTGTTGTTATATGAAACAGATATACGCAAGATGGAGTCATTTTAGACAGTGAATGAATGAATGTATAACATAATATGTAATTTATAGGCAGATACAATTAGACTTCTATGAAGCAGTTTGTTCTATTTATTCAAGAATCACAAAGCAAATGTATCCCCTCTTCGGGGAACTGGTTTTCCATTGAATGAATAGGTCGAACGCACAAAGGTGCCATCGTTGTAGGACCGTTGACAACGACAAATTTAGTTCGAATAGGTACGCAAAAACGACGGAAATACACACGGACATGGAGGTGGACGGTGTGTATCCAGCTATATATAGGTTTTAGGCCCTGAGGCTACCGGACATAGGTTCTCGCGCAACGCGCGTATACTTCCATGGCCTAATGGAATATCCATTAGGATGATATTAACTGGCTACTTCCTTTCTTGGTCATTGGCTACCTAAACCAAAAAGACAGATTAGGTTGATCTAGCATGCTCAAGCTTTCTTCATATAGAACTTCTTCGCATGGATAAAAATGAGAAGGTTTGCTTCAATACTAATGGCCTGTTTTGCGGCCGAAATATTCGGAAATAGGCATTCTTGGTGCTACTTTCAGTTAAGATATTCACATGTATTTGGTAATGAAATTCGACCGATCCAAAGGCCTTACGCTTTTACATATATACATGTATATGTAAAAATAGTTTATCTAACACAGATAGTGTTGTTAACTGCGATCCACTTTCACAATTAAGAAGCGGTATCTGGGTGGTTAATGTGCATATCTTTTGAGCACCATCTTGGCCATAAGCGTACGGCCAACGCTAGCTTGAATTCCGCGATTAAGAAATGATTACAATCTTGTTTAAAGATCTGTTGGAGAAAATCCAAA
This sequence comes from Varroa destructor, assembly GCF_002443255.2. NCBI lineage: Eukaryota > Metazoa > Arthropoda > Arachnida > Mesostigmata > Varroidae > Varroa > Varroa destructor. Next base: position 35,618,199 of record NW_019211458.1, on the reverse strand, counting down.
TAAATCCAGCAGGACTTACCCCTTCTACTAAGGGCATAGTTTACCGAAGAGATAATTCCGAGAACTTAAGCACACAATGAGGATAGGCGGAAGCATTAAAAGACGAAGTCAGAAGCAACTAGCGAACTTTCAATACAGACAAAGCAAATATTTTTTTTTGCACTGCTATATAATTAAAATGTTAGATTTCAAGGTTCGGCTGATTTTCGCTCTCATGACCGGTTTATTCATCGTGTAATGCCAACCACGCTGAGAGAGGACAAAGCTACCTTCTTTACAGTTTGAGAAAATCTTTGAGGACGTTTCATAATTTCGCTCATCTGTGCAGATCCTTCAGTATTAATGATATTTATGTGTGTTCGAGCAATTTAATGCTTCGGGCTTTGAGCGCGGTATTGCCGTAAGCGTCATTTCAGACGTCTGACTGCTAACGTAAAACGAGCTGTGTCTATGCCATGTCTCAAGCCTGATCTAGCATGATTCGCTGTTAGCATCATTCATTGTCTGACTCAATTTTGGCTTGGCAGTACTTACATGCCGCTCCCTACGCTGTCGGTTAGCGTTGGTATCACTTTCAACGTAGGCCAATGAGCAGAAACGGGAGCTTGCAAAGGGAAAATATGGGAAGCACCAAGGTGAGAACCAGCTTTGGAATGGAGTTCGCATCTGTCCGTGCGGGAACGACGGTTGGTGAACTGTGGTCGACTCCCTCAGAGGTACTTGCACTGCCAGCGCCGACATAATGGTGCAGGCACCCTATCACTAGCGGAAACACTACCGGAAGTCCTCTTCCAATAGCCTTCAATTAGCGGCGATAGTCACGACCAGCGGACGCTGGCCGCATCCGCTAGCCGTCATAGCTGCCGCGGGCGCCTCGGCTACAAGCTCCAGCTTGGTTCCATCCTTTTCAGCGTTTTCCTTCATCGTGCATGGCCATTCCGTACACTATGGAAGTCATACGTTGTGACATAGCTGTGTTTCGCTTACCAAAAGCCTATCCGCCATTGGTATGTCTAAGGCAGCGTGGCGCAGCGACAACTGACAGCGTGAGCGGTCCCGGCCAACATGTCGGTTAACTGGCACCCTAAATTGTCAGGGGTGTGCCGATTACAATTCTGTCCGCATAACGTAAAGCGTTTACAATGTTCTAACTTATACGATAGTCAATATCCTTTCATTGGAACAGGCTTTGCGCTATTGTAAAAATGTGCGCCAGATGGTACATATTCAAAGTGCGTAGAAGTTCTTGTTTGTAGATCCGTAGTCGCATGTACATGCGTCTGTGTTCATTTCGATCGCAAAAAAACCGAGCGGTAGTAAAACGAACTAATGTCGCCATAGGCGTGCAGTTTTGCACGCTCTGCAGTAACGATACTGTAAATGTTTCGTGTATGTTATCTCGAAATATCTGTATGAACTTCGCTTGTTTTGAAGATCGGGTGTCGGCAGCTTCTGCAGCACCCAGTTCAAAAGTCTGCAATGAGTAGATGAGAAACGTTAGCGACAAGCGAAATGAGGCAGACGTCGGAACGGGAAGACAGTGCGGAAATACTGAAGGAAAGATATGAAATTGACAAGAGACGCAGTGCGTAAATGTGTGTCTCACGCGTCAGGCTTTGTTGCCACAGAGGTACTGTTGGTGTGCACTAGCAAGCAACTACAGGCGGTCTATGACGAGAGGTGGCAGGATTCAGAGAGCAAAACCAGACTGAACAGACTGGCGAAACGGCAGAGAAGCCTGAACTTTTGTAAATAGCTAATTACGGAAGCAAAGGTAAGCCTATGTCGCCGAGCTGGAGGATATTCAAGGGAAAAAACGGCGCCGGATACCCCTCAACGTAGAGAGAGAGTTAAAAGAGAAGGGGCCGCTCATGAGGTCGGAAGTCCCGATCCGCTCGAGAGGCGACCCTAGGGATATCGGAACGACGGCAAACATTAACTTTACGTGGCGTTGCGGGCCGAACACCATAAGCAAAGCAGCTAGAGAGATTTGGTCCCAGGGTTGCCAACGCGATTACGACTCGTATCAAAGCATGTGATGAACACGAATAATTTCCTGTTTCTGCAAACACATTGGTTTGCGTTGGAAATGTTGCCTGGAAAACCAAAGAGAAATCAAAAACGTTACTCGAAGACACGTTTTAATTATAGCCTCCCTCTTTTTTTGCTATAAACATCGGGACTAAAAATCTTCATGAACACGTCGAGAATCGAAATTATAAAACTACTTTAGTACAAAAGACTAAGCGCCGGGATACATCCAACGTTCCGCCTAAAAACAGAAGCTACTAACAATAAAGCGGACGCATCTACCTATTTGTTCTTCATCGTGTATTTGTTTCAAATTCTACATTATGGTAATCGATGTAACAAACGGAACGGTTAAAAGGCACTGTCCGGATAGAAAACTTGTAATACATTTATGCTAAGTACAAATGTCAACTTGAATTATTAGAATTAAACACATCTACACGTTCGTTCACTTTCGTGTGGATTATGAAGTCGAAGACCTCGAACTAGATCTTACAGGGTGGTTGTAGCCTATACGATGTTGTGCGACTCTGAGGTTCATGCCGCTGTCGTCGCCGCCCCCGCCGCGGTACTCCTGACTCTTTAACGAAAAGCGTAGATGTCCTTCTATTTTATGAATATATTTCAGCCGACAGCCTGACTATAGACAGCGATGGATATAGTTGATTATCATGATGTGTAGCATGCTCTGGTATCACGAAATGCGTTCTTCACCCAAGTGTGTATATTGTCGAAGTACCGACAGATATCAAAGCAACTTACTTATTATCATCCAGAAACCCTTATGTAACCCTAGAACAAGAACTATATGTCATAGTTTGGCTTAATGCGTGTCTCTTCGTTTGACTGAGCCAATGTGGGCGCTGCATTGTCTACTGTGCTAACTACGAATACATATTTTGAAATGCTCTGTAACTACGGTACCGCCACAGACGGCTGGTCAAACATCGCCGTACGTGGATAAACTTGCAATCTAAATGCAATCATTTGTTGTTTTCCTGAAAAACAGTGGTTGAACCCATCTGTGAGCTAGTAGATAGATATTTGCCTCTTTTCTTTTTTTTGTTTCCAGAAAATCGCAACATGTATCTATGGTGATTTTTCGGGTTACTTAATGATTTTCTTTTGGATCTATGACGTTCACCATGATACATAACTCGCGTTGCTATCTCTCGTATGCTACGAGAGCCAAATGCGAACCGCTCGCACACAAGAGTCAATGAGCTAGCTAGACGAATACCGGCACGTACGGACCGACGCAGTCGGATATGATAGAATAGACAGGTCACAATGTCATTCACGTAGTAGCAATTGGTCATATGGTTTTGGGTTAGAAAAATATCTCAATGGGTGACGATACAGTAGACCGTCATAGCTAGGCCCTTGTTTATTCATTCGTGTGCCCCGTTCATGTGAACCCAGACTTGACGAAAGGAACAATAAGCAAAAGAAGCCGATTATAGTTAGTTAATTAGCTTCGTCTGTTACTGTATCAACTATACGTATAGTTAGTTATAAAGACACAACAACACGGCGACAACGCTGCATATCCGTGGGAAGAAATGTTCTGAACCAAACAAAAAAAAAAATCTGTCCTATTCTGTCGTCTGTTCCTTTATCTTCGTTGATGTGGCGCCGTCCCATAGTAAAGTTTTTCGTATTTCATTAGAATTCGTATCGCGCTCAAATATAGCGTTCAAAGCTGCCCCATCTCTCTTGCTTTCCCCTCACCTCTGACACAAACGGTCTATCGCGTTTTTTCGCAATTTTGTCCCCCGTATGCAGTTTAGGCACCTCCCTTCCCCTCAGCCCAACGCGTCGTCCCCAACAGTAAACTTTTTTCTCTTTTTTTTCGTCGCGGTCGCCCTCTCTGCCGCTGTTGCTCGTTCAGGCGATTTTCATCGTCGTTGGAAGTAACAATCGCTCTTCCGCTTTATAGTGGGAACAGCGTTCCCACGGCTCTTGAGTAAGACTTCTCTCCGATACCATAGCATCCTGCTGTTTTTGCTCTTGTTGCTGCTGTCAGCCGCTTTGGCTTCGACTCTGGCTGATGAGCCTTTCAACGGGGCCCGAATCCACAATGCTATGGCCGACAATATGGGTTCGACACGGCAACCATTGAGACGATTTAATGTTAATAAATTCAATGGCAACCGAGCCGTTATAGCATGGCGGACGTAATACGAAAAGTAAAGCGCATTATTCTTTCATACGGTACCTCGCTTAAAAACAATGCAAGTGCATTTATGTACCCAAACATGCGTATACGTATTTGTGTAGAACATAGTCAGGGCATCGAGAGTACGGCAATGACCTAGTCCAGGCCTTCAAGTCGATTGTTTTTGTTGCACGTCGGGTCTGATATACACGGGTATCCCTTAATGGCTGGCGTACGCGACCGGCATTTCTTTTAGCTCTCATTCATCTAATTGCCAGCAGCAGCGAGAGCGGCAGTGCCATCATCGCAAAAAGTAATCGGCCATTAAACAGAACGCAGTTTGAAAGTGAGCCCACGACGTACGAAGTTTCTCAGCGAGCGCCACACAGTAGCATAAAGGTATTAAACATTTGCTACTGGCTGTCGGTACGGCGACGATCGAATGCCCAGGTATTGGCCGAGTTGCGAGGAAACTATGGCATCGGGGATTGTGGATGTCGGCGATATCTTGAGAGAATTGAATGTAATCGTAAGATCTCTGTCCCTAGAAATGAGGAGCAGTAACCTCAAAATAACTTCGACGAAGATAAATAGAAAACAGTCAATACGAACAAATTCAATAAGCATTCACTGGCTGGGCCGGTTACACGAATGTTTCATAGATCGTTATGTTATTTGTTAATGTTAATGTTAATTTCGACAGACAAATGTATATTGAAACCCTAACGGAGCTTCACGACATTTAGTCGTCTGCTCGTCGACGGATGATCTGCTATAGTCATGATCCCTGTAGTTGTTTGTCACATTTGAAGTTGTTTTGCCAGCGCTTAAGACGAAACCGAAAACAAAAACGAAACAAAACTGGGTTTCATGGATGACCTTTGGTAGAATCAACACGACGAGTTCAACACACGAAATTTTTCTCGTTTTCTAAAACAATTATCTGTATACGATATCAGAAGAAAGCGGACGTTTCAATGGTAATAGAATTCGGAGTGGCGCTATTAAAGGTCGCACAGCCTAAGATGTATAATCTATGACAGCTACATACACTTTCATAGATCCTGAATATGATACGACAAGATATACACATAGTGTGTACGCTTTTTTCAATTTAGTTTTACATAAATAATCGTTCCTTGGCAATAGCTACAGAAGGTGACAATACGTAGTGGCGATGAGTGTCTTCCTAAGAGATGCTTGCGTACCGTATCACATCCATATCCCGTACGCTGACATTGAACTATTTAGTTATATTTTAAATTAGCGTGAAAAAATCAGACCAATGCCAAAAGGTGGAGATATCAAAATAATAACTGATCCTGTAGAAGCAAGGGAATGTAAAAGAGACATATCAACATCCACTAAACATTCAAACCCACAACGTGCGATCAGATACGCCGGAAGAGCCTCTATGCGTACAAAAAGTCCCGAAAAATGTGCATGCCCTTCGAAGGGCTTATCGTTTCCTAATCGCTGTTTCTGTTCAAAATTTATTTAATGAGTGGCCCAACATTGATAACTGAACAAGAAAAATGCATTTAGAAGACTGTCGGATGTATGAAACTGTAGCAGAAGCACAAAGGCAATATTAGGCAGATCTAGCTGCGCGACCTAGAACTAATCGAATGAAAAACAAGTTCGGAACGAGCGCAGCCGTTCACGACGTTCGTAGGCAACGTTCCGAACGACCAAAAACGTTACCGAACTTCATTAGGCGGGAAAAAAAAAACACTGAAAAGTTATTTCCCAAAGGTAGCCAAAAATCTGCAGCAAATCAAGGAACTATCGCGTTCTAAGGTTTGTGAATGTACGTCATATTCTGGCAACGGTAGAGGTTATCTCCGGACGAAAGAAAATCATTTTGGGAATGATTCTTGTGAAGACGTGAACAAAAGCTCAGTCTTCGATGACGATTGTTTGCAGCGATGAAGGGACAGTCAATTTAAATGGCACAATCAATCAACATGGTTAGCTTTGCTGGCCATTATCAGAAGACTATTGACCAAAACAGCGATAATTTTTAACGTCTGCAGTAGGGATAATTATTTTGCAATTCAAACTTTAATTACTGGGCTGTTGCAAGCGAATCCGGCGGAGTTTGAAACTGAATAAGGTTCAAGCTAGTTGGGCTAGAACGATGACTTTTTATTAGCTGCTAAAGGACCTCTTCTCTATCTTTACTTGCTTGTCCTAGCGCTCTGACAACTTCCGAACAGCTATATGCATAGCATCCGTGTTTCCATATGTAATTTGCTATCGCTTCTCAAGACGAGGTACGCTCGTTCGCCAATTGCTCTTTTTAATGTATCTGTTTTTAATGTAAAATCCTGTAGCCATTTGGACTTACATCGAAAGAATAAGAGAATTGAAGGTAAGATTGAATATTTCTCTGCTCGATCCAGGAGGTAATTGAGGGATGGCAATAATGTCTGTTCTTATTTTCAAAATAGCTAGACTGCGTGCTTTCGATTGCCGTGCCAATGATCTATGAATTCTATGAGACACTCAACATAGCAGGCTACATTCTCGGCGACTATCTTATAGTAGCAGATACCCCCTGATGTCCATTACAAGTACTCCTATCATCTTACGTCCTAAAACTACTCACTTCTGCCACCAAATTCGATTTTTTTTCAGGACGACGTCATTCTCTCGCCTGGTCACTTTTTGACGGGCAGTAGAGGTTGAGCCTCAATCGAGCTGAGTCGTTCATGGTGACCGCATGCTCCCAGCGGGTTCGTTGTTGATTCAAATTCCACCTGGAATACATCACATGCGTTTCACACTGGCCTGAAATCAATTCATAGGGGTCCATTTTTTACTCAGTTTCCGCATTTTCAGTGTTTTAGTCATAATACTTTAACACGTTAGATATGAAATGGCAAGTTCAGCTAAGAGAGCGTGAAGACTCCAAGGTCGGCTTTTGTGACAACCTTCCTCGATCGTGGCAATGCGTTCTTCAACGCTTCAGTCTCCGTTTTTGAAACGGCCAGTTAACTACTAAGTACTGTGTGTTCACCTAAAACCGTTTTTCCTAGAGTTTCGATGAATTTCCGCACTGCTGTGGCCCTCGAGCAACAAAAACGACCAGCGATTGTGAAGACTTATTTTTCCCGAAATAAACTTGACCCGTTTCCATTCGCAAGTTCCTAAAAAACTGGATTATTTATCAACCCAATTTCGTTGTTTAGCGGAGCGTAGTTCAAAAGTTATTCAGTATCAAAATCCGCCGTATTCGCTTATGATCGCTTAATATATGTAAATAAAAACATTTGATTGAAACATCCCGCTGGGGATATTCGATTTACATCGCGTGACTGCAAAAAATAACGTTGTACTATTTTTTGCTACAGGTAAACGCCTCTGCTGACCTACTAGCTTGTGCGTTGGTATATCCAGGAAATGCGTATGCAATTATAGGTGGACATAACACAGAGATCATCAAACTTCACCTACCCTAGACTATTTTCCTTCTATAGGATTTCGTTGTTTGCCGAAATTTTGTCATAGTCTCCTAATTGGAACTAATCATACTTATCGGCGAATCTGTTTACGATAGTAACAAAAGCAGGATCTTCATGTACCCCTAGTGCATGTTGCCCATAACGGTTATGGAGTACGTGTCAATAGCTGAGGTAAGCGTGGTCCATGGGGTCGAACCCAATCTAGAAGACACCACACGGCTTCAGTAGTGAAATCAATATTGCAACCCTGTAGCAGCCCGTGCTAATGGCAAGGTGGCGAAGAACGTGTATGTGCGGGGTATGCCGGAAGTGGAAGGAATAATTTTACCAGAGTAGAACGCCAAAAGGTAGCATCATTGACGAGCGTTAACTCCACGACCGTAATAGACCTTGACAAGGAACACTTTTATTTATTCCAGCATATTTTCGTATAAGGGTGACAACGTGTTTGACGCATCGTACCTGCGATAGGTAAACATAGTTTGAAGACGCTTTCGCACGCTACTGCATCTCTCGGAAAAAAGCTTTTTTATGTTTAAAAACTTTGCATTTTTGCTTTGTAAAGTAAACAGATACATACGTTTGCGGGATTTTATTTAGTCCATTGACTCCGTTAAAGAGCAAGTAGCAACAATACAGTACCAATTTATTGTTGCTTCAACGAACTCCAGTCAGGTCTAGACGTATCTATCTGAATTACTTGGTCTGTATGACTGTTTCTCATGGTCTTGCGTCTGGTCGTTCGAGACGAACCTTGGCCAGTGGTCTTAGCGAGTCACACGAAGCGTTTTAGATCGGGAGGTTAGAGCTAATGAATATGGGCGCTCAGAGTGTAAGATTGGAGAAGGACGAAGCTATACACAAGTAGAAAAACATTTTAAGAAGGAGCCAACCATCATTATTATGAGTTACTATTGACTAATTGGTAGCTGTTCGCTCAATAGGAATTACGTTTTACTACCATTTCTGACATTGCCACCATTATTAACATGGCAACTAGTGCTGTGGCTACGCTACTATGGTAATGGCGATAACCAAAATGGAGTATTTTTGCATTACGACGCCAAGTATGTATACAACGTGCTCCCATTGGCTGCCGCAGATCTTTACAGCTGATACCGTTAATCATCCTGTTAAATCGGTCGCTCTAGCTGATATAAGACCATTCGACGTCAAACAACGATTATCTCCGCTGACGATGTGCATCAAATGCACCTCGATGCTTACGTTCGTCCGATACGTTTCTTCATTGGGCGAGTAGCAGCGCAAGGGCACCGTTGCCGCTCCATCGCAGTACTCAATTGACGACCACCTGCAAGCGTTTACGAAATACGAACTAATACGGCTTGCAACTATTTTTACAGCGACCGCTACTAACATCTGCATCAACTGATTTCGTAGACGGCAGAAAGGGGGATGATGATGATGGAACACGGGCAGCGACGACAAGATCGTGGCCGAAACAATCCAGAACGACAAATAATCACGATATATCACTTCAGGATAAAATTGATGTTGGAAGTAAGAGCTAAGCCAATTGGACAAGCGGTTTGGACTCCGGTCACCAGGTAGTCATCATACGCGTCGGATCGCTTGTCCAATTGGAACGAGCCAGTCATTACGTATGGTTATCTCTATGTATATATAAATATATGCACAACGCTGACTACATCCGGTCAGTGTTAGAGACAGAAAAAAATCGCCGACAACTAGAAGCACTCCACATTCATCTGTCTGCCTCTATGCCCATCGATCGGTCTGTTCGCGTGCAGTAGACATTACTGTCTTGACAATGCAGGTACACAGTGCCGGCAGGACAACGAGCATTCAAGCGCTATCCTACCTTTGCGCTTCTTCTACCTTCCTTTCGACTTGAACTTGTTAACAGCCGCCTTTTGATCATAAGGACCATGATTGGAATAACATTAATAACTGAGATGATATTCAACGCTACAGAAAACATACTTAAATAACATGAATATACAGTTAAATAGATTTCGTGCATTTCGACAAGCATTGCTGTTGCAACTGTCAAGCCGTCCACATGCGTATCTTGGAAGCAGATGTATATAAATGATGACCTGTGGCCACACCTGAGCGCGGCGTGACCCTGTTGTATTTTGCTTGTCGCACGTGCGAACTAGAGCAGCGTCCTTGCTTAGCATTCGGCAGCGCAGCGACGGTGGCCGTGGTAAGCCACTGCACTAATCTCACTGCCGGTTCATTTCAAGCAAGCTCGCCTAATCAGGATGTGTCTCGCTGTTATCCTACAATTCGAACAAAAATAGGGCAACCGTTGAAAAATTATGTAACTGTTGAAAAGTATCTGACGCTTATTGATGCTTGCATGTAGACATAATATATGAAGTTTTCAGGCCCTTGTTGTGGCCATACTGCCTTGTGTGGCTCGCATATCGTTGCCGCTTTAACAGTTGCCGATGCTGTGAGAAAATGATTGTCAATGTTGAAACAGATCATAGAAAAGGCACTTAACAACGTGTCATCAGGCGAACTTTTTTTTTATATTTTTCTACATTTTTTTACCGCAAAAACTATTAGACCCTTGAATTGTTTTAAAATATTCACATTACATATGGTATACCATTATCGCATTAACTAAAATGTATTTTGGAGCGTTGATTTCAGAATAACTAGCTGGTATAAAACTGATCATGACGTAGCATAGAACTAAAATAAATCTATTAAGTATTAACAATTTATTACGAGTCCTCGAACAAAAAATGTCTCACCACTATTCAGGTGGTAACCGGAAGGAACAGTTACGTAAAACCTAGTGAAAGTTATCCTGCTAACATGGCATAGGAAGTATAGTTGACAATTTGTAATAACAATAATAATAAAAACAACTTTAGCGGATTTAGTCACGCGGCCCACATTATTTACTATTTAGATTCACTCCTAGGTAGCATTTAAACCCACAATAAACGTGTCCTTTGTGGAAATGGTGTGTGCCTGTGTGGCAGACAAAGCGGAATCGGAGCCTCAGAAAATGTTTTCATAGATTAAACCTTATGTTAATTTATGTCGTCGCATTGTTCCAGTATGTTTGTTATTTATAAAAGCTGCTTGATTTGCCATTTGTCAAATATATCTTCAAGCACCATTAGTTTTAATCGTTACAACTTCCTATCTTGAGGCGGCACTCGTTCGTTGATTGACGTATATCAAAATCAGATAATTTTGCTATTATCAAGTTAACATAGTCTTGTTATTATGATAAACTATGGCATCATAGATACGACGTAGGCCGAGTGCTCTTAACCACGATGCCTAAAAAACTTAAAAGTTAGTCCACATAATCGTTGTAGTTCACACATAATCTACTCTTAAATAGCTCCGATGCTGTAAAATATACTATATGAAATAGAACTGCTAACAAAAAAGGCCGTTACTCATTCGAAGGACCAAATTCAGACTTGCTTTTTTATTGTTGTAAACGTATCAACGAAAATATATACTACCATCTTTTTATTTCGCAAATACGTATATGTATATATATATATATATATATATACATGTATTGAAAACAGTTTACTTTAGCATGTTTTGCAAATATTTTTCAGTGATTTGTAGCATTACTTTTTTATTAATTATGTAGCATACCGGTGAGAAATGGTTAGGTAGAAACTGCATCGAAGGTCGAAAGTTTTGCACTTAAAGGTAGTATTACCATCTACCTTGAAATAAGTGAAATGAACACAACTTGAAATGAAAAAAAACAAAAGCAACGTCCACATATTGACTAAGGTGTTCCCAGCCGATGCGAGTGCCATTATACATTGTTATTGGTAGCAGGCAATATTGGCGTTAATCGTAAGAACTAAATGTTTATGATCGATATAATAACAACACTTGTTTTTTTAATTTCTAATTTCTTCTATTAACGTTCCCATAAGAGATAAGCCGTGCTGTGCGTAACAGTATTCCTTTTGTATATTCATCCAACGATTTTATTTCAATACTAGGTAAAATCGCTACTTTTTGGGGTAGACACGTAATAGCGATGTCGAGGTCATTTAGGTCGTCTGTGCAGGCGCAATGAACGACCACAGCATGGCTGACATAATCAACACAAAAAATTCCATATTTATTTTCAACATTTACAGTTATAGTCTGAATATTTGGTTGAAACCGTTATTTATTTGGTTACAAATATTATAGCATAGAATCCCAGTTTATTCAGATCTTAATAACTTAAAAATTATCTTAATTTTCGCTACTTTTTACATCTGATACAAGCATCGCTTTGAGCCCTAGAATGATACGTGATAGTTGCTACGAACACAACATTCGCGAGGTCGGTACCTTCTAGGTTGTAACGGCATACCATTTGACCATATATCAACGTAACGACTGGCGTTTGGAGAACAATCGTTATTGCCCCATCCTATTCATGGAAACCGATGCCCAAAAAAAAACACCTTACAATGGTCCCCCTGGGAGACACCTGGTACAATGTTAACTTTTCTTAAAAAAATCCGTACGTATACGAGACCCAACTTGTTATTCATCCTTTTGAATGGTGACGAAATTGATACGGAAACGTTAAACAATACCTGCTCACAATACGAGCGAAATATATTGTTCGAACACAAACGGTCTCTACAGAACTAAGCGTACCGCCAAAGTTTGTATTTGAAGCTGCCGATTTGTTAGCATGTCTAGGATACCTTTTCTTTCAAAGGATCGATTGACCGAGCTTTAATTCATGACCAAGGATATTATATGTTATTATTTAACTTTTTTTGTTGTTTAACATTTGTTAATAGTACCACTGGCGAACGATGAGAAATATATCAAATTCATGACTCGCCATCTTTTCATTGCTAAGCTTAGTTAGAAACAGCAATGTTTGTTGTCACATAGCGCCAATAATTTATGTTGATGGTGACCGGCTCATCGTGAGAAGGAAGTTACCGAACTTTGTTTTTTACACACAAACGTGTTGACTGGCACGAAGGTTGTTAACAAATAGCATAACAAAAAACGTCATGGTTGCGCATACACGTTTGGTACCACAAACTCAATAGCGATTTGCTTCGCCGAGTGCTCGCGGATGAGATAAATATTTTTCACTGGTTTTCTCTTTTGTGGATAATTCAATAAAAAAGCTCGTAATAATAAAAAAATGACCATTTATTTGTTAACTCTTAGTCTCATTAGAACGACAATTTGGTGTTAAACCGAATACGCTTTGTTTTAGCTGAAAGGCGTCCAAGAGACGAAGACGAAGAACTGAAAATAGCAAAGGCAAAGTAAACGGCACCAACATCTTAATTTCTACCGCCTCTCTCAGTGCTGTCAGATTTGAAGGGACTTTAACAGCGAAAGGACACGTTGCCAAAGCTAGTAAATGCGGAGTCTGTCATTTCAGTAGCATCAACAGCATTGGTCACACTAACGCCCACAACGCTTTCGTCGTTTATACAGAACCCTTGTTCTCGCCTTTCCTTCGTCAGAAAATTTCAATGGGAAAATCTTTGCTTGATTTAGTGTGTTTAAACGGCGTAACGTTACGATACGCTCTGCGTTGCCAGAGGGCTCTATCAACCGAAAGCTATTCACTGCGTTGATATTTATCTATTGTTATGTTGCGTTAGGCTACACGTTTATATCGCCCGCAAAAATGAACACGTCCGTCCAATACTATATAGGTACATGCTTCAAGTTCTTCCTCCGACATCTCAGTTTAAACGGGTGGCCCCTTCCGGCATGAAACGAAGAGGCCACCCGTTTAATTGGGGGGTACTAGTTGACATATTTATACATTTATGACTAATTCTACAACAATTATAATAATACCTATGATTATTATTATTATATTCTGACATACATAGGCGAACGTTCTCGACTGAGTGTCGTATTCCGTTTTCTAGCTTTATGAGTTGATATCTCCTAAAAATTATGCATTCCTGTTCTAAAATCAAGTTACCATTCGCCCAATGGCTGCCCTCGTCCCTGTTGGTCTACCTTAGGCAAGCAGCGTTCCACATTACGCCTACGTAAACTGGACACAGCCGAGTGTGTGTGTGTGTGTGTGTGTAAAAGAACATCGCGTGCACACGCACCCTTCGGCCGACGTCGCGAAGGAAAGCGCAGAGAAAGTACGATCGGCCCGCCTGTTTCGTCCTACAGGCGCCCGATGTAGCCGTCGGTCGCTATGCAGTGGTATTACGGAAATAGAGTGCAGTAAGCCAACACTTTCGAGTCATTTTTTCTTTCCTTTTTGCAAGATGCTCTATGCTAGTTTCGAATTTATTGGCTTTTGAGCCCAACGCGAAAGTAACAAGGTTGATCCCTCCAATACTTCGTTTTATAGGACACACATACACACACGGGGGCATTTTTAGTGTGAATCGATATTCTACGTTCATGGCAATGGAGCGGTCCTTGCTTCCGACCTTTTTTACCTTACGATTTGTAGTACTTACATAAAACGCTTCGTAAACATTTCTCCAAAAAGTAGCTATAAATACAACCAACTACAGCTATAAACTATAAAACGACAGTTGCAATGACGCTATGATAAATGGCAAGCTGTGATTCCTGCTACCAAAACAATAACAACACCTGTTGCAATCGTTAGGGTAGCGTGCTTTTACGCCACGACATTATCTTTCCGTCGTCCAAGCCGCAGCCGCCGTTCTGACTTAGGCGTAAACAAAACGATAAAAAGAAACACAATAGAGTACTACAACCGACTAGACCCATTAACAGACAAAGAGAGTGCGTAGTATAATATAATTACCGAACAGATACATAGGTACATGCATGCCCTATTATATATATATATATATATATTTACTATAATAGCTGTGTATTTTTCGCTGCCTTCTTGACCACTGTTACTTGCCAGCCCGCTGCCATTGGCGTCTGCCTATTTTAGCAGCGGCTGCCTACTGCCATGCCGCAGTAGGAACCGCATACGGCCTTCCGTGGCCTGAGATGCGAATGCTGTATTGTAGTGACATAACAACCGTCGGTGGTATAACGGTGGCTATTCGAGGTCGTGACTATCTGGAGCTAACGCTCGTTAGACACAATGCATCCGCCTGCTTGGTTTGTTTGTTGAAAATTCGGACGTTATAATTTGCGCAAAGGAATCGTTGTACGAATAACCGCAGTATACAGACCCGCTAAAAACTGGCGATAATGACTAGCACTACTCCGCTTGCCCAAGGACCCACTCATCAAGTACATGAGCTGTTAGTCTAACTCAGTCTTCCGCTCAGACGAAGCCACTAACTAGGGCTTATTACTACAATATGACTAGGTAACAATAATATAATAAACAGGTGGATCCTTTATGAAAGAAAGCAATTAGCGGGACCGATACAGCACTTGCTCATAAAATCCTTGTCACTCCTTTAAGGACGATAACGCTCTGAACACGACTCGTACTGTTAGTAATAGCGACAATATGACGGACGGAAACTATACGTCTTGCGCTTGCAATACCTGACCAATGCTTAGCTAAAACTACACGTTGAACAAATGCCGTGGAGGAACTTCTTCCAGTAGCAACAGTGACCCCCTATAGATTAATTGTAACAGGCACTAAGTAATTAACGAATATGATGTTAGTTAAAACAAAAGCCGCCGACAATGTGCGAACGATAACCCATATGTTGTTGAAAGATATGTTAGAAGCATGCTGTGAAAGAACTATCAACCACCTCAGGCTAAATCTGTCGATTTAACAGAATTGATTGTTAATAACAAAGCCTAACTCATGTAAAAACGCTCTCATTTTAAATATCAACCAAACAGTCTAAAATCAATGGTAAAAGCTAACTCAATGAAGGATACATACGTTACAAACAAAAATAACCTTTAAGGCCTTCAACCTCAGTGTATTCTATACTTGATCCCTACATTTTTCCAGCTGGTGTCACTTAACGATTGTTACATTTCTCGGTCGCCGTTGCGACAATAACAGCGCCGCTGGTGGCAGCTTCTTCAAGCGTTCACCCCCCAATCGTGACGAAAGAGAAACTCGCTCCGATGTGGTTTATGTTTTTTAAAAAGTTATGACATGAACGATTTAGCTTTGAGCTTCTGGACCAACGATGCAACCCGAACGAAGACCTTTGTAGATAAGAATAGGTGGAGATCAATTCGTACATCGTTGTTAATGTATGAAGCTGTGACGCCTCGTAGATCACGGGCGTCAGATGTCGTAGCGAAATATATACAAGAGAAACCGCTCTCAAAGTCTTCGTTGACCGGCGACTTTGAGAGCTGAAGTAAAAAATGTCCCCATACATTTCGGTGGCATTGAAATAGTAGCTTGTCAGCCATTTTGAGTGGCTATTGAAATCTAAGCTTATTAAAACTGCACTTTAAAATGTTAGGTATACTTTGACTAATAATAACATATATTTAATTGTACATGATAGCCATTGAGTATAATTTATGGCGTTACACTGCACGATACTACGACAATATTCTGCTGATATATCGTCAATGCTCCGTGCATTTAACTATAGTGTCAGTGGCTAATGCATGATTCATAGGTTAATCTAAAATCTATAAAAAAGAAAATTTTTATCAAACCATATCTAAATACTATGTAGCAATATATGTCACGATGTACTGCGTACATCCTCCTCTCTATACACACAAGCTATAGGCCCATACATTCAACTAACGATGATCTGTGAGGTGAATCCACTATCAGCCATTTTGCCGCGAGAAATGAAATTTATGACCAAGGACCGTTCGCAAGAATTGTGACATGTAGCTCGCTAGTAATGCATGGCCCAGTGAAGGCTGTCTTCGGCGATTTTGGTGTCGATAAGGTTTACAGCATGTACTACTTTCAATATAACTGCTGTTATTCCAATACAACCCGAAGCGGCAACACCTATACTATTTGAACTTGTACAGTTTAAAAGATTAGCTCCTTTCTTATCATTTCGAGTCGTATCCAGCGCATTCACTTCCAATGATGTTTTATTTAAGAATTGCTAGTAAGTTGTTGTATTGAGTAACGTTCCATTCTGTTTTTGATTGTCCCCGTATAATTGCTATGGTAAAAGCGTTCGAATTGGGTGTAGATGCTAAACATGTAACGGATTAGCATTTACGACTGTTAAGTTCCAAATTATCTGTCGTCCTAGTATTACGTGGCGATGGACCCACACAGCCAGATCTGCGGAGTCCTGTGCTGGGACATCGGTCAACCACCCGCTTCGGATCATACAAATCCGCGCCTTTTACTCGTTTCTTCTTTCTAATGCCACGACATCTCTTTTAGTTCTCATTGACATTTGCATATCAAATACCGTATAGGCGGATACATTATCTTGCATACCGTTAGATATACACTCTTCACCGATAATAGAGGCAATCTACAGTAACAAAAGATACATTTATAGTATGGTTGTGGAGGCGGCAGCGGCAACGGGCAGTACGTATCTTTAACGTTAACTAAGCGAAACAACATTAGGAGATTTCGAGAAGCAGAGCCTACCATAACCGATATGTGCACGCCACCATTGTTGAGTGAAAAAATCTGACGTAGCAAGATAACTAAGCAAGGAAGGGATTGAAGGAGCGAGAAGAAAGGGAGTGACTTCACGCTACGTGATCGTTATATATTAATATGAATCCCTCTAAGTGAAAGGGAAAAGGACGCGGTATACGCGAGCTATAGGACCGCTTGACCTACTGCGGCTGTAGCCGCTATTGCACGACAACAAAAGTGAAATGACACTAGCCACTTGGCAGCGCTTTCCTTGTAGTCGGCTGAGCGACGAATCGACCTACCTGTTGCTCGAACAACCGGGCGACTTTATGCTTGGCATTTTTGCGTTGCCCTTATCTCACGACTACCCATCTGACCTTGCCTGCCTCCTGACATTTCCTTCGGTTTGTGGTATGCCAGACCTGCTTTTGGGCCCGCTACCGAGACGGCACCGTTTTGCGAATCCCATTAGAACTATTGCTGCAGGCGTGGCTTCTATGTCCGCCGCCGCCGCCGGGAGCACCCCCAAGCGCACTGACCGCTCGCCGTCGTGGGTGACGGTTATGTAACAGTTTATCATTCTCAGTTACGTTTCTTTCTGCTTTGGTAGTTATCTCTGTACCGCGTGTTATGTCTGCGGCATCTATCCAACTTCATCTATATTCCTTCTAATTATTCGTGAGCACAGGATCTTATTACTAACAGATCGTAACATTCTATCGTGTATTAGTCGAAGCGGATGCAGCACCGAATCATAGTCGAGTAAATCGAAATTGAACCTATTGTACTGTATTTTATGGACGATACGTGTTGTTGGCAAAGATTTTCCCTTTGACAAACGGTACCTAAACAATATTCACTGCTTCCAAAGGCGTATGTATTATACAAGGTATGTGCATTCAAACAAGGAAGCATTCATTACCGATTCATGACGATAAGTTTAACATTGCTATACACTGTTTATTATATATCATAATGTAAACACAGAATTCCAGTATCGTTCTATACCGCGAAGGTGGTAAAATGTAATGAGTTCTACATTCTCTCTAATCAAATGTCGAGAATGGCTTTGCAATGTTTTTGCGGTGCGGTGGAATTAATTGCATCTTTGAACTATCATTTGAGAACGAGTGTAACTTCTTCAAGCAAGTTACGCGATATTCAAAGTTTCAAAGAACATACTTATCTAATGAACAGACAACTAACTACAGAGTACATAATATAATTAAGTCCATCGTGATGAGGACGTTGAGGGACGTTTTCTCGGGCCCTCGGAGGGAAAACTACAAAGCCTAAAAAAACTCTAGCATTCAAAGGTAGACAAATACCTCTTGTTCTATGGTTATCTGTGGTACGCTTTAGTATAATAAAAACGAGACCACAGCACAAGGGACCCAGTTAAACCTGACTAAATTCACCCCATAGGTGAGGCAAGTTTACTGGGTAGGATCCGAAAAAAATGTAAAATTTTCACTACGAGTGGTGTAATACATACATTTCTGTTTGCCTTCCCTGCGATCGATATCTACAAAGGTGTTTCTAAGAAATGTCAATAATTTTGTACGTTTATCATTTGACCTACATACTGCATACACGAAGAGGTCTAATTTTTTTTTCATTTTTTTCGAACTTGATATCAATAATAGTATCGGTTTCTTTATCGGAACTCGAGGGTGATTCGCATGTTATATTTGCATACGTTCGCCCTTGTTAAAATTCACAACTTCCAATTTTGGTTTCTTCTGTCGACCGCAAATATAAAAATGCGGATCTCACGTCGCTAATTACTACTCATCTGAAGCAGCGGGCACGCATGAAGATTTCAACCTGGTATGGGCATTTCGAAATCCGCTGGCCTTTAGTATTTATACCATATCTGTGCAAAACATCGGTCATTCTGTCCCTTTGATAGAAAGAAAGCACTTAAAGAAAACAGGCATGAGACTTGCAGCAAGAAACGAACCCACAATCATAGCTTTTGCTATTCCAGACCAACGAAAGCTTCAAGCTTTCTGCGTGCACGCCAGACGCCTACGGTGGCCATTGGAATGGGCTGACGGGGCGCTAAGGGAGACAGGAGGGGCAGAGGTTATGGCAAACGTGAAGGGGTTAACGCTTTTAATGGGAAAGGGCAACGCGTAGTAGTTTGGGGTCTCGAGTCATGGGACGTATGCTAATGTGGTCACGGAGGTCTAGTTTCGCGGCTGGTACCGGCAGTCGTCTGAGTGACAGACAGCGATTTTGGTTAGAAACACCGAAGACCACCTGCCAACTAGGCCACCAACAGTGACAGGACGAGGATGGGAAGCCCTGCAAGAAACGGGCGATGCCGCAGACGACGCATAAGCGAATGACGAAGATTGTAAGTGGCAGCTTCGTGACGCAGGAAAGACAGTGGATCCGGATACTTTTTCAGTCCCTGTGGACGACTATGGCACAAGCAGTTGGTTGGAGCGAAACGAGGATCTGGGACGTAGCGCCAGCAGCCAGGAACATATTCGCCCCTGTCGGCGGAATCTGACGTCTAGCTTCCTCTTCCGTACAATAGTCTGTACTCGCAACCGCAATCGACCGCCAGGAATGTTGGATTTTATAAGGTAGATCTACGAGAGAAATATAGGGTTAAGGTCAACTCAGACGCGAAGTGACCCTCAAGTAAACGACTCGTAAAATTCAACATTTCAAAGAACTGTTTCTTTTTGTCTCGATACATTCTTACAATTACGAAGATCAAGGCAACATGACGATACGAGTTGTTGCTGTGTGACTCAGTAGAACTCTAGCTAGTTTTTGTTCCCGGCAGCTGCTTATATACGCAGCTATAACTGCAGTCACCCGCTGTCGGTCAAATCCTTTTGCTACCTAAACATCAAAATGGAAGTGGTTCTTTTTGCCTCGATCTGATTTATAGCACGGTCTCTGCTAGCTGGTTCGTTGCATACGTCAGAGTTTGTGACTGTACCTAAGGTGTACACGCAGCCCTTACAACCCCAGACTTAGCAATTCTGTGTTTTTTAACATGTTCAAAGGTTCGACGATGGGAAAGGCTACGCAGAACCATAGGCTGTAGTTTATGTTGAAACTTGGTCGATTGAAATTGAAGTACGTTTTTAAGCTACTTCTTATTATGCCATTCTAGATTTGATATCTACGTGTGACAATCCGCTCAAATGTAACGCGACAAATGTACGCTGTATTCACACGAAGTGATAAGCTCAAGCGCTTAACTAGCGACCTATTTTAAATAGGTGGATGAGATTCAATATTTATAAATTGTCACAGCTGAGTATAATGATCTTGAAGGTGCAAACGAAGTATATTGCTTTACCCAAAAATATACAGAAAGAAACTAAAGTTAGCTAGTGTCCTACCTCGGTAGTCGTCGTCTCATTCCATCACCAGGTGATTTTATTATACCGATCACCCGAAGATGTAGTATAGAATGATATCGAGTTATTCCGCTCTTCTGTGGTCTGTAGCAGACCGTCAGTCAACGCCAGCAGTGCATTGTCTAGACTGACCGTATTTAGAACAGAGCAATTTTAAATAAGCCTGAACCAGTCTTACTCTCTGACTGTATCCATTTCCATTACGTTGCTGCCGTCGTTAGATTACTCGTAACATAAAGTGCTACAATCCAGTAGCCGACCCGTTATAGTTCGGCGCTGTCGGCCTTTTGCGACAATGATATGAAAATTCTATATGCGGGCAGTTTTTTTCCCAAAATTGTACTCGAATCATCCTGAATTGCTGGCATTGGCTTTTTCTCCTCGTCTTTGAAAAGACTAGGACGGACGGCGGATGAGCTGTGCTCTATCCAGGAGAAGCGGATCGAGGCTATTCTCGAGGCCAACCAGAACGATGCAGCACTAATGCCTTCCTTTTTCGAAATCTCACAACACCGTCAACAGCGAACAATGAAACTGAACGAAGCGCAGCTATACAGACGTCCCAATGAGATTCACTTAGCTACGTTGGAACGCATGCAGATGTAGACGCACGTAGTATAGGCACAAATCTCGCTCAATGGCTGCTAGTTGAATCAAGGAAGACAACAGCTTCGAGAAGCGACATCAACCTTCGTCCAAATCGTATTCCCCAACCCGCTCTGAGGCCGAAATTTATTACATGTCATTAATTTTTCGAAACACCCCATTTCGAACTACCCTGGGTAAGTAACACATGCGTCCGATTCACCATTGTCATCGTCGGTGGCCTGTAGCAGCGTGTGATCTGTTTTCCGTTAGAATAGCAGAGAACCGGAATTCGTCTGGCCAGTGTTTTCATCGAATCACCACGTAAAACGTAGAGGCAGGTTGATGTGATCTTTTAAGGGGTCACAGTCAGAGTACGCGTGGCTAATTTGGTCCCTTATTCAATTTGAAAACTATATTCTCTCATCAAGTGAAAAGCAAACGAAAGTAAGAATAGATATGGCATGTCCAAGGCCACTGGAAGCTGTTGTTGAAGCACTGGCCATAAAGCGTGAAAATGATGAAGTCAAAAAGGCTATTGTTACCATCAACTTTCAAATGAACAGGTTTACTGTGTCGTGCCGGCTGGAAAGTTCATCGTACAGGCCTGCATCTACATTTTCAGCGCTTTCTTTAACGAATCAGATCTCAAATCAACTTAGTTTTAATTGAACGCACACTTTGTGTACGTTACTCTCACTCCAAATACGGCTGGTACAAGTAAGTTAACAGTGCCATCTGTTTTCACTACAGATAACAAGTAACGACCTGTCAAAGGCTGAATGAAAGCCGAAACGTTCGCAACCGTCTTTGTGACTATACTTTGCAAGTCTCGTAACATTTTGGCGATCCAATAGTCGAACCCAGAAATCGATACCACAAGCTTTTTCGGAGTTCGAGATCCATCTGTCATACACAGGACGATGATTTTTTCAGAATAGTTACAGTTAACATGGCCTAGTCTAGGAAACAAGCAAACGTTTTTCGGCCAGATAATATTTGTACGTATCGTGTCTAAGCGCCTGAGGAGCGTAAAACAAGCTTTCGAGCTTGTTTCGAGGTCTGGCGGCAAAGAAGCCAAGAATGGGGCCACATCCGAGTTTTGAGCTTCTTCATTGAACATCGAAAGAAGCACGCCGTCCAATGAAAAAAAATCCGTCTATCAATAGCCGTAACTAGTTTATAGCAGGTTTAGAGAGGGAGACCCTGTATGCACTCCATTCGGTACAAGACGTTCAAAAAAATCAACGCGGGTACCGAATTGAATGAGTCAGCGGTAAGGGAATTACGCTCTCCGAACAGTTGAGAGCAGTTCAATGGGTAACGGGCTAACAGACGTACGAGTAAGCGAGTGGTGGTAAACAAAATAATAACGGTCGTCTCTTCCCGCCATTACCACGGCTTATCTGCGATTACAGCCGTGATTACGACCGTTTACGGGACAGAATGACCATGGCGAACGTCAGCATCATGGTGATTCGCCACCGAGCGAAGGCTGTACGTTGAAAAACTCCCGATTCATTGTGTTTGCCATTATACGATCTAACACAGAAGAATATTTACGTTAGCAAAAGGCCGAACCCCATCTCGGCACATTGTTCCACCATTGTCCGGTTATGCTATCTTCGTGAACCTTTCGTATTCTTGCATCACACAACAATGCCGGTGTATACATATGTAACGCACCCAAATTAAGCGAACATCAGCATCTATGCTTCGCTGAAAGGTCCACAAGGGTGTATATTAAATATTAGAATTACTACGATAACGTTACGTTTCGGTATAACCTCGCTCACGATATTATTGTGAAAACGCTGGATCATTTGCAATACCTAACGTTACTATAATAATAGTTCTTCTTCTTATTATTATAAAAAGGAGGTCGCGAGAATGGAGGAACGCGAACCCTATACAAATGCCCGCATCTCAATTTCGACTGGTCAGAAAAGTCCAACAAAGAGTCGTAATTTCTAATAACTTATCGTTTTTGCTATATTCTATATTAAGTCACTAAATACAGAGGGTAATCTATTAGCCTTAAACGTCCCTGGCTCGAATCATCGTCGAAATGGCGACAGCCGTCGCGAACTTAAACGCACTAGTAATAATAACGTTAATGGCCGAGCACGACAAATGGCATGATCACTTAAAAGTGACGAAGCCACCAGCAGAAATAAAGCCATTACCGAAAGGCACAACCGTCCGCGCTATTGATGAGCGTGGGCCGCCAGCTGTAAACATTGGCATCGAAAGGATATTGTAAATTGATGGTCAGATGAAAGTGGCGGAAGTTCACCGAGCCAAAATTCGAAGCGGCTTATTGGAACTATCGTGGTAACGACAACGTGGTGTAATTTGTGTAGCTTGATAACAACACGCAGATACCTTGCCGCTAGGGCAAGGACGGATCGCTATTGTTAGAGGCCCGATAATTGTAGTGGAGTAGAAAGAAGCTGCTATCGCTGTAGCATCCGTGTAGTAGTTGCACTGTCTGCGATAGTCACGTTAGCGATGGAAGTGGGGGTCCGTTCGGCTGGCCACTGTTTCGGTAGGCCACACATCATTTCTCTTTACTACGGAAAGGAGAAGCCTTCACTCCGCCATCTGCATTCGTCTTCTATCAAATGCAATATACGATCTCCTAAAAGAAGAAACAGCAGCGACAGTTGAATGGTCGTCTTAATAATGGACGTCACCGGTGGCATCGGCGGCGTTTGCAGTAAACGCAGTTAAGCGCGAACGAACGCATCTTGAAAACTCAAACTGTGCAATGTTTTTAGTGCAGCAAATAAAAATGTAGAAGGGGAGCAAAGACAGTTTGTTGTTTATTAGCTGAGACCTTACTGCCAGCTCGCTTAATAAAGTCCGGGGGGATTGAGCTGTGGTAGGAGAGAGTTCGCCCATAGAAATGTGGCCGTTGTTGGCGGTGACATTACTGCGAATCGTGTGGATAATAGGAAACACTTAACGTACATATTAGTTGAATTGGTGGGCCTGCTCACGTCGCGTTGGGTTATTTATAGCCAAAACTTATTATATGGAGAGCTATGATTTTGGATTTGATCTAGCGCACCCCCCTTTGTATGTGTCATCGTTTGCGTATCGAACCGAAGAGCTCATATCGGCGATCGGCGAACGACACAAACGATTATCTTCATATAGAAGCAAAGCTATTGAAACTATTTTTAAGTTGATAATAGCCGTTACTTTCTTGATTTGCTCAAACCTGTAGCACATGCTCTCCTTATCTAACTCTGCCGCGTCACATACATACATAGTTTGTAATTTTTACCTAAGTTGATTGACTAATCTTTCGTTGTTTGTATTCCCCTATATAAACATATTATTACTTGACGTCCATTTAATCTTCTTTTTTGCGTGGAAGTTTTTACTAAGGCGAGCTTTTCGGTTGCACAGTTGTGTGGTACGCGCTCGAGTGTCGATTGTACAGAAAAAATGCCCATATGTTCCATCGAAGCTCAGATGGCAAGTATAATGCGAACCCATTTGAGATTCTCGCGTCATGAATTTAGGTAAGATTGGAGCCTTTTGTAGGCCTTTACATAAAGACAGGCCTAAAATGGAACTAGATTTGAATACATAATCCAAAATGCCTAAGCAGCGTAAATTCGATCTCTGCCGTGGGCTCACTGTCATGAAAGTCATTTCTCGTATTAACTATATAGTGTATTCAATAGTTGGCCGAAAGAGTTCAACAGCTATGTGTCGTTAGCAGCTGAGAATTCGGTAAATAGTTATATCAAGACTTTGGATGTTCACGATGGTGAACTTGAGCGTTGTCAGGGAATAATTAGCGAAAAAATGAGAGAGAGAGTAGGTGCAAGCCATCGAAAATCGGTAAAAACAATGGACGAAACAACAGTTTGTTAGCGATGCTGTCCCTTGAAGAATGGAAGAAATTAGGAATTAGAAGACCGGGAGTGAGGTAACCACACATCAGACTCTCGAAGAGAAGAACGAATAGTTATGATGACGGAAATTTTTGAGTAAAACAGAGCATGTACACTGAGCTCATTGTTGGTTCAATATGAAGTTTCTTAAAACAACTATCGGCCAATGATAATGAAAACGTTGAAGGCGAAAAAGAAGGGGTACCTCACGAACCGGGTCCAGGGCACGTAGAAACACGCGTATTTCTACCAATCCTGGATAAATCAAACAAGAAAAAATGCTGAAAAGAATTTGCCCAACTATTACTAACAAAACGTCCGTCTGAAACCTATCATCGTTATAGAAGAAATATGGGTACGTGCTGCCCACCAGCAAAGGATCAAACAAGCAGGTGATGCCAAATTGGAGAAAAAAAAATACCTATATGCGATTGCCGAACAACTTCAGCCGTGCGCTGATGTTCGGGAGCGTTCGTTATTGCGATATATTAACCGAAATAATCAATGCTATTATCTCGAATATCCGAGAAGTCTTGATTACTTAACGAGTGCCTCATCGCCATGCTCCAATCACCCCTTGAATTGAAGAAAACAGCATCAAGCAATGGCTTCTTCCTCCATGTTCTTCTAATTGTAGTCTGTATGATTTAGAATGCATCCACGTAACATCTGTGACAAAGACGATAAATACCATAACCTACTTTACCCTTGATTAGCTTAAAAAAAAATTAGCTTAAACATACCATTGATAATGAGGTTGGGCATCGTAATGCAAATCGTAGGTACACAAATGTTGAATAGCTTCCAAAGAATTTACTTGAATTTGAAAACAATCATAGGGAGCACATCTAGCATATACGAAAATATCGTAGTCCTATAGTACACAATTTAAGGGTCACTCAAGTTTTTCGACCAGCTAACGACCTTGGCAATATAATATAAAAGGCGAAGCGCTTGAAGCTATGGAAAAAAGAGTTCGTCATAAACGATTACTGCAGTAACCCTCGTCACGAGACAACGCATCGACAAAAGCAGGCCCATCGAAAAGGGAGTCAGTTCCGGCTAACAAAGCCAGCTTGAATTTACTCTCCTTTTGTTGATACCAAACGTTATCGATCCTTATAATATCACTATAATCAATATTGCTATTAGGTTCATTATTTTTCTATGCTTCTTTATATATGCCTCTCATTTCGTGTCACTTACCTGACATTTTAATTCGAACGATAGTTTTCCCTATAAGTTGATTATCATTGTAACGCGCTAGCATTTACCTTCATCGAGTACCATATCTGTGCATGAACACTGAGTGGCAATGCTAAAATCAGGGTTTTAGAATAAGGTTTCTCTAAATTGCTTTTCGATTTATAAAGTTAAATTCGAAATCGGATTTTGACTTCCACTTACAGCTATTTACAGTCCTTACAGAAGTGAGGAGCCCTGGGGGACAAAGGGGTGAGTCATAAGGGACTATGGAAACTTGGACGGAGAGGGGCCACAGCGGTGCCGTCGCCGAACGCTGGCCTTCGCTTAATGTCGGTAGCTCTCTCCAAGCGGTCCCTACTACTGGCACTGCTGGCGACGAGCGTTCCTGCCAACTAGGCCGAAACGACCAAAGCATTACGCAGACAGAGCAGCAATTCCTTATTGACGGCAGTCATCCCCTCCTTGTCTAACTTGTGCTATCGATCGTTGCTACTGCTGCTGGTGACTGGATGGTTTGACCACCGCTAGCGCTACATCTGTAAATCTCCGACGTATAATACTGACATTTGCCTGTTGCAAGCGCTATAACATACGACGTAGCGAACAGATCGTGCACGCAGTCATGGCTTCGGATAAGGTGAAATCTGTAGAGTACGCAAGCCAGGTGCGTCTTTTTCATTGTTGTTTTAGTTGAATTGAATATTAAATGAAATATAAAACAACTCTGGTTGGGATTTCGTACTATTACAACATGAGAAAAGAATCATATATTATAGCGTCTTATGCTTTTCAACAGAATGGTTTTTCCGTTAGGCGTTAGCGTACACGGGTTGTGCGAGCGATAACGATACATAGGGGCTTCAGATCTTTCATTTTCGAAGACGAACTTTTGCTGCGTATCTTATATGATCCTCCCTTTCATTAGATTTGAAGGGGTGGCGTTATTTGTGCCTGATTTCTAAAATATTCTCAACCTACACCGTAGCCGTTGCACTTGATCCGATCTTTCTCGGACACTTAATGACTACGTGCATGATTTCTCTGTCCTGGTTCTAAATATCCTTATTTTTTACATTAATATGCAATTGTACCGTAGTGGGGTAACCTATATATATATATATATATATATATATATATATATACATAAATTTGTCGCTTCGTTCGCTTGTTGAATACATTTCATCTAGCTGTCCGTAAGATATTTGGCCATCTGTCGCGTGTATCAGGGCCTTAATTGTACTTATTCGAACTTGTATTGTTCGTTATGTTTTTTTTATACGTCCAGCTTACTTGTTTGCTTTTCGCCGTTACCCCAATACGTAAGTTTGGTTAAAAAAGAGCTTAATTAAAAGTACAGAAATATTTTAATTAGTTTCTTGGACCGTGTGGCATGCTGTAACGGGCCCGGATAGTCACAGACATGACATGAGGCTAGCTGACGAGCTCTAGACATCGCTCCATTTAGCCACGAACGACCTTCACTTTTTGATCGCAGACAGCAAATGGCATCGTTTTTCTACCGACCGGTTCGGTAAAAATAATAGGTAAAGTGGAATGAGGTCAAGCAGGATTTGCGGCGCTCGCAACAGACCGGTCCTATCGCACCTGTAGTTTACGAGGTTAGATAGGTAAAAACGCTTAGGACAACTTCCTAGGCCCCTCTAATGAATCCATCAACAGCAGCAGGCTTCAGACGAGACGCAAAGTTGCACCTTCCCACTCAGCATCATCTATGCTACGTGATACACTGGTTGTTGCGGGGAGCTGTGCATACGTGTAGAAGCACATGAAGCTAAGCTATTTATATCACAAAAAAAACGTTCCCTGATGATTGATCGAGGGACTTGTTGGTTGGAGTGTATATTTGTGCAATATTGAAACCTAGAAAAAAACACAGAAGTATCCCGCTTTTCTTGTAGGTGTGTGACAAATGGTGCAGCGTTATACGTAGGCTCGCACGTCAGGGCCTGCACAATGTAAACTCAGTATATAAGTTCAGTGTTTATGATTAAAGTTGGCTTTATTTATACTCTCCCTTTGACTTGTCGAATCCTTTTAACTGCGTTCATAGATCTATTTGGTGTTTTCTTGGTAACTAAGCTTGCGATGCTTTATTATCACCGGTCTGAGACATGGAAAAAAACTAGTTAGCGAAATTACACATGGGACTATCCCAAAGCATTTAACGTAAAAAAAAGCACTTAGATAAGCTTTTTCATAACAAGTATTTGTCATCATGATAGTGCCTTTTATAATATTTTTTACTTCTTGGCATTATTAAAATTTGCTTAGATAGCCTACTCTATTGTAAATATTTCGAATATTTCAAATACACCCAGGTACGAAAACGTCTCATAAAAGTTCTCCTTGCCTTCCTAGGTTATAGGTGAATAGCAGTATCGTAAGCGCTTGATATGAGCGCACACGCTCCTTTTTTAGAGGTAAGCCACCGGCAATATTCTACTGGACTATGAGCTTCTAGAACTGATGTAAAATTAGACTTTACTCCTGGTGAATTTCTTCGGTTAATGGTCAAGCAAAGGCTTAATAGTCTGCTGATAACTATTGACCCATCCTTCTACCGCTTTATCACGATTCTCTACTCTTATCAGCAGAACGCGTATACACGCCATAGCGTACGCAAACCCTGCCACCGCTTATCTGTTTCCTTCATAATATGCAAACCAGTTCATTGGCTGCTTCTTGTGAACCTACTCTATAGTTTTTCGTTAGTTATCTCGTTAGTTATTATTATTTATAATAATAGACGATTTTCTATATTTATATACACAAATACTCTAGGCAGAAACTCCAGACCGACTTCCCAGAAAGGCTTTTTAAACGATCCGTCCCTTTTCTATTGGTCGATCAGTGTTAAGATGATGAAATTGTTCTTGATTAATGCAGTATTAACTCGATTGTGGTCGCAAAACTCGGAAGCGTTTAGTTGACGATTTCATTGTCGAAGTTGTCTAAACTGCGTTCAGGAACGACCTCTGAGCGTTTGCCTTCGCTAACCTCGATGACTACCACTCATATAGTTTCGTTTTGCTTCATCGAATTGGCAACAAAAACCTAGGAACGTGGAAGGAACGGTCTGGAGGTTTATCCCTGAGTGAGCCTTCTATGATAGCACTTTTATCGATTCAAGCACATTTACACGTATGCACCAATACAATCTACTCCTATCGCATTGGTAGCACGATAGCCAATTAGGGGTCAATTGAATAAACGCGTTCCCGCCTATTAGTAATACATCAATTGTCTGCTCTGACATTACTTGGTTTGCTGAAGCAAGACAAGCAATAATCTCGCCAGAATCTTCGCTGACGGAGAATTGGACCTGTCGGTGAGACACGAGAGAGACCGAAGATGCTCTCAGATGATGAAGAGTAACAGACAAGTACTCTTCCATTAGATGGATAGATATAGTCGTAGGCATAATCTCTGAACCAAGTAGGCCTCTTCGACTTGTACGCATGTACCATAAGCGAAAAGACGTGGTCATGCATGCAAATGAGCAAGTTATTTTTGCAATTAACTTACCTATAAGTTACGTTTTGATGACCTATATTTTTATCGTTAGGTACTCGAGTGCTTCAACACATAGAATATATTTTAGATGACGCGACTGCTTAGGTTTTGGCGAGCACGTACGCCTTGATTGACTTTTGTGCATGAGAATTGAGTTATTATACCTAACGCTTATATTTGACTAGCGTACGTCAAACGTCGTATAATTTACGAGCAGAATTAAGCGTTTCAAGAGTTAGAATAAGTACAAAACTTCTTTTGCGGAACTAGTAATATGCCTGCATGATCACGCTTGTCTCCAGAACGTAAATCGGTAGAATTTAAGCGTAGCTGGTAGGGCAACTAAGCTGTCATATGAACCTGTTTAATATACTCGGAAGTGTTATCTCTTCTCCCTATAAAATAGATGAAAATTAACCAACTAATTAATCCATGCGAAAAAAAAATAATCTAGTGCTATTTTTCCTTTGGAAAATAGTTCGATATGCTTGTATTCATTTTCTACAATAGGTCAGTCATTCAGCTGCACGTTATAATGTTCTATTACAGTAAAAACGCCTCAGAGCAAAAGTTGTAGTCCGGAAATCCGTATTTTTTTCATGATATCCTTCATAGGTCCAATAGGCTGTTAGCTCAAGTATGTAGAGAGCGATATTTAATTTAAATGACAACCCTTTTCTTGTAAATCAAACCAGTGCGGGGAAAGAATGCTGTTGTAAGCCCAATTTCGACCGACCCAGTGGAACGGTTCGTTGGTAAAAAAAAGTATCTGAGGGGCATTTACAATACACGTTGAATTTCTAATAATCCAATTTTTGTTCAATATGCTTTTAATGTTTCCTGTTTCGTTTGCTTCTGCTTAGTTATTCCACTGTTTTTGCCGGCCCGATAAGAGTGATTTTCGTAACAAAAACAATGTTAATCTTAACCGCTGTTTTTAACTGTAGTCCCATTTAGCTTAACCAGCAGACCGTTATGCGAATTTTTTTCTATATTTCTGTCCCCAGGGCTGTTGTCGATTTTGGGATGTTTAGATGGCAGACCTGTTTGGTCCAGTTTCATTTTTACAGTTGGTACCGTTCTGCATCCGATGCTGTAATTGGCTGCCCTTCTGGGTTAGCAAAAGATAATGCCAGAAATCGAGAATAGCTGGGCAGGCGAGAGGGCGTCGGGATGACCAGCGAACCATACGGGACAGCAGCGAAATAGGAAGTGGCCTTCCGCGAAGCCCGTAAAGGCTTGGAAATGATAAGTTTTCAGGCCGAACCTTTTTTTTTACCTTGGCCGGTTCTCTCTCTCGCCTTCCAACATGCTTCTCTTTTTCTTAGTTCTCCTCATTTTCTCCAACTACACAAAATATCAACCTGCTTTTTGTTTTCTTCCTGCTCAATGCTCAGTCGGTTGTCACGGCAGTAGTCCCTAATAGTCGTGTGTAACGTGGGTTCTTCCCTTCGTTTTCCGCTTCGGCCAATCGGACCGATCTCTAACGCCCCAAACGGGCTTTGAAGGCACAGGCAAACAACTGCATTCGAAACGAACCATGTCCTTGGTTCGCTAATTAATTCGTTCGAAAATTAATTCCTTTCAAAACACAGAAAAAAAAAGGAAGATGCCGCCTTTATCGTTCCTATGTCCGCTGCCGCGTGTACAGTCGTCTCAGTCTGAAGGTGTTTGTCGACGCTGCCTTTGCTATGGGATTCCTGCTTGCCCATTCTATCACCCATTTAGAAGAGTCTAAGCTCTTTCCTTTATTGCCACTCTTTCAGAGATATTCACAATTCTAGAGTGGAGGAAAAATGGGGCTGGGAAAGTCACGCTGGGATGATGTCTTGATGGCATACCTGTTTTGCTCTGATCAAACTGTTCGCATCGCTTCCGGGCGCATTGGACAGAATCTAGAAGCACTATATGTGAACCCGGAGGGCGCGCAGGTTTTTTGTACTAGAGCCGGCGTCCAGTGAGCTTTATCAGTGGGCTTCGAGGCAAACGGTAAAAAGTGCTATTCCTAGACTCGAACAAGTTTGACCCAACGGACCAACCAAGGAACATGAAGAAAGGGAGAGGCTAGAGCGGTTGTTTGTACTTTTTGGGTAATGCCGGGACAGCGGTTGGCCAGTGCCGCATCGATGAAGACGAGGATTCGTAATAAGTCGCTTGCTGCCTTAGAGGAAAGCATCTGTTTTTGAATCGAACAAGCAGCAAATGCAAATGTGTGAGAACTAGCTTCAACAATCAAAGATTGCTGTATGAGTGGAGATTTGGCATGCATCTGCCGTTTTTCGAATTGATTGAAATAAACAGAAAACTAACTAGACATCAGGGTGGGGCTGTGCCTAACGCCAAAATTATGCCAGGGAAATCAACGGGATTGTCCCTATTTTTACTGATCCCTATTTTAGGTTGATGGACAGAAAAAGAAAGTTTTAATTCTGTATAAAACAAGTACGTTTAATAATGTAAAAACGGTTTGGATCAATGTTATTAACTCGTATCAAACTTCCGAGTTAATAAAATTTTTCCCATGCGGAAAGTCAACCTGGATTGAGTGAAGAGCTGGTGTTAAGAAAATAATGAAGGTGATATATGCATGTTGTTCGTGTATATTCGGTTACTCTCGAGCCTTTTCAAGGGCATCCCGCGGACATACAGTAAACAAGTGGCTTATTCTTAGCCCAACCAATTAAGTAATTAAACGAAGGCAGATAAGTCATCCCATGTGCAGTCAGAGCAACAATATCTAACTTGATTGAAAAAAAAAAGAAAAACTGCTTTCTTCATCTGCCCATAAGGAGCATCACGTGACGCTTATAGAAACAGTTTTGTTTTTAAATTCTTATATATGGCTGTCACTAGTCGCTGGACGATTATATAGTAGCAAATTTGAGGCTACAGACTCACCGATACATTTATTTTCTTGCTACCGCGCTTGTTATCCAATCTGTAGTTGAATGCTATTCCGCAAAGGCATCGTTTGTTATATACTATAGCTAGCGCGTAATTGATCGAGTTAGAGCTTCTGTTTTGCTGCGACTTCAATGCTTCATGACTTGTCACACTATAGCGACAAGAGCAATAGCAGAGACAGATTTCTGATGCAAATTGAATGTCAATGTAGAAGACGAAAAAGATGGCAAAACTGTCTTTTCGGGGTAGGACGAACCCTTCAGCGTTATCTTGGCCTGATTTTCAGATGATTCGGTATCCGTTTCCACTGCGACTTGGTTGGACTAAAAAAACTGACATTTCTGATCCATTATTATATTGTTTCTGTCTAATTCAATTAGCAAATAGCAATTTGAGCAGTTTTGCCAAGAAGGCATAACAAGCATAAGCATGGTAATGTATTGCATGCTACGAACCCAATCACACGGCGCTATCTGCTCCATAGATGTCAGGCCATAGACACTGTTACGGCTCCCCTGCGGCATGTGAGTGCATATGCGTGCGCACGGTACGTATTAGTTCAATCAACAATCTGTGGCCAGTGCCAATGCGCGAAGATCGATGAGAGATACTTTCACCGTCACTGATGCTACTGCAATATTGCAGATTTTACAACCGGCTTTACTATACGTCCTAAATTCTCCTACACTTAGGCGGACTTATCTATGTCTGATATGTGTGTATTCGCAAGCTTATAGACCTGGGTCTGCGAATGAGGGCCGTTCGAGAACATTCTCGCGCCATAATGTCGTCCCCTTCCCTTAGCCGACAAGCGACTCAATGTAGAGTTTCTAAAATAACACATGCCGCTCTAGGTAGCGTCACATCTGTGGAAGAAATTAACTATATCCGTCTCGTTATGTTTGTGCCTTCACAAGAAGGACTGAACTGAACGAACTGTAGTTAGACAAGGAAGCCTAATATAAATGTACAGCAAAAGAGCAAATGGTGCAAATACAAATAACTAAGTTTTGAAAGAAGCGGTCTAAGTAACTCTATTCATTTTTGTCCCCTCTGGTACTACTCGCTTGCGACAGAAATAGCTGAAAGGAAAGTTTTATTCGTTCATGGCTTTGAGTAGTGTTCAGACGATTGTTGCAGAGGAGTATTAATTTTTAAAAAATTTTACCCTGTGTATAACGGTTAAATCTGGCACTCTTGTAGATCTGTGTAAATACAAAACGATACATCAACTGCCTAAAAAAATTAAATATCTAGTAAGCCTATGATTACGTCGTAGGCCGTACGTTGTCCTGACAATGCGGCTTAATTCCGAGAGTTGCATAGGATCAACTATGCGTTCATTTCGCCTACACGCCATTAGGCACGATGCAAAAGAACGCAGTCCACTGTCAATGACAAGGCAAATTTGAAAAAAAATTATGTGAAGCCAGAGTCAGCGTCTTTCTTACCTTCGGTTAATTGGCTAGGCTAAAAGGTTGTGCCCTGAGGCGTCCTATACTGTTCTACTGTCGTCTCGCATCGGCGTTAGGGGTGGCGGGTGTACATCTTATT
Organism: Varroa destructor; assembly: GCF_002443255.2. Lineage (NCBI taxonomy): Eukaryota > Metazoa > Arthropoda > Arachnida > Mesostigmata > Varroidae > Varroa > Varroa destructor. Next base: position 35,583,970 of record NW_019211458.1, on the reverse strand, counting down.
CTGACGACTTGGCATGCAGCCCGGGGCCTCAGCAGCTTGCTGGGTAGCCGAAGTTATACCTTATTCATCTGTGGTACCTGTTAGAAGTTTAGAACCGGCGGTAAACGGCAACCTTCTAATTGTGAACGAAATGTAAGATAACGTTGTAGCACAATGGCATCCGTCACGTACTTACATACCAAGAGGTCGATCAGCGCTATTCAGCAGACGATGTAAGCCTAAGTGCCTGAGAAACGAACTTTGAAAATAGGCAAATCTTTTATTAAGAAAGTGGCTACGAATTGGGCTGCTGAATCCTTCAATGTGTATTGAAAAAACACAGGTGGACGATGGGGCAAAAATGTTACATTAAATTTTCTTTATGTGTACGCCTATGAAGAACACAAGTATTTAGTTTATTTAGCCTTGTCCGCTATAAATTTATAGCAATCGCAACATTAACAATAACGTTGTTGCCACTATCATGGGTATCGTATTGTCAACGAACTCTCTTGTCGGTATTTCTTATCGTCTGACAGAGAGCTTTCTATCATTTAAATCTTATACGACTTCGACGTCCGCACATTCTGCCAATACTTCCTAAGAAGACTATAGACACCAACGTATTGTACCCGCCAGTTTGCCAGCTTTACGTCTGCTGGCGTCGGGCGTGTCGTAAAACAACTATTTAAAGCTAACGCCTCACTTTCTGAACTTTTCCTTCTGATCCCCACTACCTTGAATATGATATTTTCTTAGAGTATCTGTTTTTCTGCTTTTTATGTACTTCATAAATTCTATCGATATAACAGTACTTCAAAATCTCACATGGGTCCCAAAGCGCAGTTCAACTTTAATATTTCTTTAGTTGGCCTATCTTAAACATCTTATCAAACGAGCGCTTTTTAATACCATTAGTTTTGACAGATAAGTTGTTCCACGTTTCAGTTAGAAATTAACTTCTGATCACAGCTTCCGATTGACTGAAACGAGTAACTCGAGCGTGCGATGGCCTTTTCTGTTATTATTCTAATAGCATCTAATGTAGACAGGTCTAGCGTTCTCTGTATTGCTTACTTCAGAAAGTTTCAGAGGGCAAATATAGGTAAGTAGGCAACATTGAAGCAAATACTTAAAGCTTAAAACATTGGGAAGATAAGTTTGCGTCAGACTGACACAAATTATGCAAAAACATAGGCAATCTGACTGTGTAGATTGGTGTCTAACCCCCAAGCACCTCCGAACAATTACTCTTTGTCACTTTATGCAAGTCGGCTCTGAGCGCAACATCGACATATGCTGTTATTATAGTTCATTTGTATTCAGAATATGCGTATGCTATTGAAACCGCTTCTATGCTCTTGGCTCCCCTCGTTGAAATACAGACTAGAGCATATTAGGCTGAACATATTGCAAATCGAAAGTAACGAACCTTAGGTAGACCTAACTCAATAGAAAGAACATTCATCAGTTGACACGAATACTCGGATGTAGAACAAAAACCTAGAGACCCAAATTGTGACGATGACGCCCGGCTCAAAGTATATACTATAGAAAAGCTGTTTGGGTGTGGCCGTGCGAGTGCTATACCCGCCTGTCTGGGCAGGATTAACAGACAAATCGACCCTTTGAGTATGGCTGTATGTTTGAGAGCTCCACAGGGGGGATGCTAGGACCTTACGGATTGCAGCAAAAACTGCTGTTAGCTTCTCCTCGTGTCCAAAATCATGATCGAGCCCTCCGGTTTGTCTTTTCAAGTTCGGCATCGTTTGCTCGTTACTGCCTGCTCTACCCAGCCTGGTGGAACAACATCGGCTTGGCTGTTGGCATCTACAATTGTGGATACTCTGTGTCGACTTTTCTACCCGAGAATTCTACCCATGAACAGGCAAAAATTGTCTTCGAGACGCCCTGAGCTCTCTACGTTCTACTACCTGTTCTAACGGATCCTTCAAAACTGCTAGTCCGATATTATCCCTTACAGGTGAGAGTAGAACAAATATGATTCGGGAAAGCTAAATTTCATGGTCAGTCTCTTTCTTCTTGTGCTGACTTCGTCCTCCCTTTGACCATATACTGCAAATCTTATCTGGACCTAAAAAAACGATTATTTGGTGGCACATTTTCCAAAAAAAATGGGAGGCCTTTTTTTCATTGGTTGGTGTCAAAAAGCTTTGTACTCCATGGGCCCGACTGGATAAGCTTTATCAGTTAGTTTTTGTGCCTTGCTATAATAGTTTGTTATGCCTTTTACTAGGATCGGCAATGCAGGCTATTGAACTTTAGCGGAAAGTGCAGTGCTTCTTATTTTTTATTCTGCAATATAATAACCAAGAAATAGGATAGCTAATCAGATGAGACAGCATTGTTGCCTATAAACGTTGTATAGGCTGAATAATTCACTATACTTCTTGCTGTCTTATCCGGCTATCCGTAATAGGTTCATCAAAAGCTCTGTTTATAACTGAATAGTACATTGGACGTATAATGGATGAAGTATACCTGTATATACAGTAGTGCTACTTGTGCGGTGTTCTCCCGGATGTCTAGCCCGATATCGGCCATCAAGAACGAAGATAACCAGCTAACAATGAGCTAAATCTTTGAATCACTCAGTGAAGAAAAAAGATTTCTAGCAGATAATTTCGCTTATCAAGTTCCAGCATTCACTGACATCGATACAAGTAAATATAAGTACGATATGGTCCTTTTTTGTGTCCGTGGTACCTGTTACAGCTAGTTGAAGGAACACATGAAAGCTCTAATTACGTCCTACTTTTCTATTGCGTCCGCTCAACTGTACCCATAGGGGGAGATAGCGTTTTTTATCGATGTTGTAGGTTTGTAATGATTGTTAAGCAAACTTGAAAAATTTGACTAAAACCATGCTAGTGAAAATTGTTCCTTGTAAGGTAAATACTAATAGCTAGTCGTTGGCTATTTGTAGTGGCATATCGACAGGTCAACCTGTGATGTCAGTTACCTTTTCCTTCAGTAAACTAAAAGCTTTCAGGAGAGACAGCGCCGTAATAGGCAGGATAATGATATTTACGCTAGCCCAATTGCTTATTTGAAGGGTCTTATAAGCGTATAAAAGTAAATTTGATGAAAGTTGGTTGACAGAGCTATGCAGTTGGGTTTCAGTTAAGCTTATTTTTGTTATTGACAAACTGTAATGAAGATAATGGACAGCATTAACATAAAGCAAAGCACAAAATTAATGTGCAACATTGTGTTGTCCGATTCGATCCTTGACTGTTTTTTTTTTTCTCAGCCATATAGTTTTTTAGATTGACTCTAGCAGGCATTTTTCATATTTTGTCATTGATTGAAAACGATGTCAAATCGTCAAATAAGCAATAGTAGGATTTTTATTTTTTTGTGCATTGTACAATACTGAAGGCACAAAAAAAAGAAGTAAGGCGTGATTCGTATTAATACTAAACAAGCTTCCTGGCGTGCTGCGTTTCGAACCTTACCCGTATTCACTTCAGCAGGAAAAAATAATTTAAAAAATAAGTTAAAATTTTGAAAATCAAAATCTTTTATTAATCTAAGTAACTATGTCCTTATTTAAGGTTTAAAAGCGGACTTAAACTTGAACTAAAGATACTTGCTTTGCAAAATATTGCATAACACGTGATATTGGTATAACCTGTGCGTTCTGTGGCCTGGTCTGGCATAACTTAACCCAATTTAACTGTTTTGAGTTGAGGCCTATCTAAGAAAAAAGCCGCTCCTCGTAATACGACTCGATATTATCTTAAAAAGTTTGAGAAAAACAAAGACTGAGTCCTGATGTCGCACACTTATCGGTCGACGCAGGTAGAGGGCCAAATTAAAGGAATACGCTCAAGTGGCACAAGATGGACCGAGATGAAGGGACAGTTCAAATGAGCGTGTTTCTTCATTTTCTTTTTCCTTCTACTTCTTCTGATGTCCTCTGCTGATGGGCATCAGGATCGTCATCAAGCACCAGTACCGAAGAACGAATGGCCAGTCGGAATATTTAAAATATTTCTGTACTTTTTTGCACCCTTTGCCCATTGTCTCCACCTGAAAAAAAGATAGAGACTGCAATATTGAGACCGCTGCTCTAACAGCAGACTAAAGAGCGATGTCGCGGGGATGTTCTTGAGGCTCTTCTGTTTTTTTAACTTGCATATTTCTACTTTGTCATAGCCTAGCCCTCTTCCCCCTGAACAGTAGCTTCCTGTCAGTCGACTTTGGTGTCAGTCTTTCCCGCTTTCGTTTTATCGTGTCTTCGAGAGTTGCCGGCGGCTCGGCCTTCATTTTCGCTGTTTGGATATATACGTACCCTCCGGTCGAGAGTGTCACCATAAAAGTATTTTTGGTGTCTATCGAACTTACATTTTCTTCACATTTGATCTCTTCCTTCTATTCCGTTATCACTTTTTCTCGAAGATTGCTGATTCTATACACTTACGTTATTAACAAGGAAGTTATCTGGCTCTTCGTAGCCTATACGAGGGAACTCTGGCCTTCGGTGACTTGTACCGCTCCTGTTGGAAGTTCTGACTCCCAAACTGTTCCAGTCTTGTACGCATATGCTCAACTATGTGCTGTATTGGTACTTAGAAATATCTGTACGTGCTTAGATATGTCAGCAAACGAAAACGAAAGTAGCTGACGTTGGATTCCAGGTAAACGTAAGTACGATACCAAAATAACAGAAGAAAACACCAAAATTTGTGTTTTGCCTGCATTGTTTCGACATTTTTCAGAACTTTATCTTTATCTCTATTTTAAATTCATCTTTATATTTAGACCCAGCGGTCTCATTTGAGTACGAAAATGAGTTCTGTAGTATTATAGTTGTTGCTCTAGAAGCTGGGGCCGTTTTCAAGTTCCGATAGCCTTCACATACATACATACTTACTTGCAGATGACGAAGTTACGGGCGTAAAAGCTGCAAGTTTCAGTGTAACGTTTCTAATTCTCTGTGATTTAGTGCAGTTGTTCCTCTTCCAAATAACTTCTGAAGCCCTCCAAAAATTAATCTAATTGTGGAACTGTGCATTTGCGGCTTTATAAATACATATATATATATATATATACACATTTTTTAGGCTTTGTAAAAGTATAGTAATTCAACATGTTATAACTGTCCAGCTTGGGCGCACATATAATTTTCGATCGTTGGAAACTCTTGTTTATAATAAAAATCTATTATTATTAAAAATGATTGCACCTGTCGAGCAAAGCCAGCTGAGTTTATATGAAACATTGGAATTCTAAAGCAATATTTTCATTGTCTTAGCTAGAGAACTTGAAAAACTCGCAACTTTTATTGTTCTATTCGTTTACCTATAGGACATATGTGCAGATACAAGGAAGTCATCGCATGATTATTTGATACGTTTAATTCTGTCTAAGTGCAATATAGGGACAGGATAACATTGATGTTATGCTGAGGTCGGATGCTGGTCGTAAGTGTCTCAAGATCGTTATTGTGAGTGTTTACTCTTCTTTTTAATTCTGTATTATCTGCTTTGCCGATGACGCTTATGAGAGCAGTAAGTAAATGGCGGGAACTTCCCATCAATAGCATCACCAGTATGTAGGTCTTATCGATGCAGAACCAAATTATCCATATCTGAAATTTACTCGCTCTTCTTTTATTAACCGCTCTTCATCAGCTCTTCTCAGTTGTACTGTGTCTGCACACATGTAGCAATAGGTTAAATATTAGCTATCAATATCGATTCCTTAAAGCTGGAAAATTTTCGTCATAGCGATGTCGGAAGGCTACGGTTTGACGTTCGTATAGACAGCATTAGTTTACTGATTTGCTAGGCAAAAGGGGAACACCCTGTGAGAAATGCTCCACCAATCGTTGATGTGATGCATTACGCAAGTATATGTACTAAAAGTAAAGTTATGATTTGAAAAGTAAACAAATTGAGACACTCTAAAAATGAAAATAAGTTAATACGGACATTTTCATTGCGCACAAATATTTAGAATAATTCGGAATTTCTACGTGCAAGTGTGATTTATACATGCGAGTTGGCTGGCACAGATTCGAAATTGACAAAAGCCGTTTGTAAGAAACGATTACAACGCACAATTAAGCCGAAGGTGCAGAAAGATATTACAGCTTATGGTAAGGCTTCTTATTTCGAAAATGTACAAGCGCCTTTTCGTATTTTCATGTTAATGGTTAAACAGGCTTGCTGCATAGGTAGTAAAAGCAAGATCTGCTGTGGCTACAATGACCCATACGAATATTTTTACCGTATAAAGGAAACACGAAAGAAATATCAAGGATCGTTGTAAAGATCTTTAGCCTGTTGACAACTGTTTAGGCCACACTAAGTAACGCTAGGCATAAAATAAGCCGGGCTAACTGGCTTCTGAAGTCAGAAGAGTAAAAAGTCCTGTACAGAGGATGCAGCTATTAACTTGGTCTTAGCTGTAAGGAGCCGCTAATGAATAACGAAACGCATACATTTAACAAAAATCCCAGCAGCCGTAGTTTCCGTTAAGTTAAAGATAATTAACGTCACCACCCAAAAAATTTGAATTATCATGATGCCCAGGTTGGACAGAGGGGCGGCTGAACCATGAAAGCGGAGCAACGACGAGCCGTCAATATTTCAGCGCAGCGATTGGATGCGGTTGTAACAACTAAAGTTCGTCTTCGCGAATTTAAACGCTTCGTTGTGTTTGGTCTTTGTGCTTGTGGTGCCTCTATGATTAATACGATAGCTGCACCATGGCGTAGTGTCCAATAACTGGAACCACGTACCCAACGAAACGGACATGTTACGTCTCAACAACCCATGCAACATGTTAATGCGATTTAATAACAGTAATGTTTGTTTGAAATTAGTCTTCTGTTAACTTTTTTTTTAACTGATTCAACTACTAGTGACTAGTGGGATTATACATTCAATGAAACTACACAGCGATCCTCATTGTTATATATCGTAGGAAGCTATGTTAGCTCAGTAAAACGTTCTGCTTCTTGATGAGAATGTTTATCTTTGGTAACAAAGACAAACATTTTGCTAAGGCAGTTTCTTGTGACGCAAATCCTGAACTCAATCTTCATTTTAAACAACCAACGTGACTAGCGCTGCAAAAATAGAAGTCTTCGCGTGGTAAGGGTTCACCTCAAGAGAGGGTGCGCTCTTGCCACACGGACCGATAAACAGACACCTATAAATGTCTCTATTTTTCTCCTTGACACTTTATCCACCAGAATTATAAGGGCCCACGTTAGTGGTGCGTTATCTCAAACAACATCTAAACGAAGACATTAGCTTGACAGTGTCAAGGATAATCGACAATTCGTGCCGGTCGTTTTGTCCAGAAAAATTTCAACAAAAATTAGTGTTATCCTCGGCCAAGGTACAAGTGGAAAACTATGCTAATTCCACCGTAATAGCAGAAATACAGTTGACGACAAATCTGTATAAGTATACATAGCCGAACGCATACGCATATAGACGAATAGGCACTCTTTTCGGGGACACCACAGATGCTGTGTAGCAGAATCCCGGTTTCCAACGGCACCACTTGATCCCGACTATCAGTTTCGGACGTTCGCCGGTTGTACTGCTAGTTTTGCTAAGGATAATAGTGTAAAAAAGCAGTTCATTCTTCCTCGTCAGTTTTCCTCATCTTCTCTGCTGTGCAACAGGTCGATATCCATGGTAGTTACGACGACGATAAAAATAGCAAAAACAACACCAACAGTTACTCGGTTATTGCCATTGCCTGGGTCGCGTTGTTGTACGCCGACGAAGACCTTTTTCGAGACGTTACGTTCGTGTTTAGACAATGTGAGTACACAAAGATGGGCCACTGAAATTTGAAGAACTTTCATTTACCCAATTCTTTTAGCTATATCTAAGTCGAGTGACTATCGAATAACGAGAACGAATAATAATAATAATAAATATTAACAAAATAATAATAATAATGACGAGTTCTGGTATGGCGGGGGGGGATATCTGTTTATCTGCGCTACTTCTGTTTTATTCACGAAAACTTATCCGTATATAACTAGATAAATATACGCAACTTTTTCGCTTTGTCTACAGAACTATACGCATCTGTGTTCCTTATGAAGTGTATAAATAAAAATATATAAAAAGAAACTTGTGAACTAGCCATGATGCTCTGCTCTCGTGTGGAAATGTGGACAAAACGTTGACCCTCATAAATCACGGTCAAAAAAAAAATCATGCCACATTGGCAAAACATGCAGAACACAATAACCTCAATATCAGAGACTGACCTTTAGGCCTCCCTTATCGGTAGGTTGCTAATAATGTTTACATTCACAGTTCTGAGATGCGTGTTGTCGAGAGCTGACAATCTGTTCCTTGTCACTTTTGCAGATAATAGTTCTGAGTGAGCCACAGCTGCGAGCAATAATATCCAGACGCAAACGTGCCTTGGATCGTGCTGTCCAGAGTCTTGGTCAACACGGACTTGTCGGGACTTCAGACGATGCTCTCATGAACCTACACGATGCACTCAAGGTACGTGCTGTTTCACCTCAGTAAAACGAGTAATCACTACACAACAGCTGGTATAATCTGGCAATAGTATAATTATTGTTTTACCGCACCTATTATCTATAGTGTCACATGTCCTTATCATATTTCAATCGTGCAGTGATCTGCCTGGACTGTTTAAATACCATAGGCTTATTCTATTGATATTTCAAGATTTACAGCTATTTAGGCGGAAAGAATGATAACGACTGTGATACAACAGGAATCCAATATCTAATAAAATTGATTTCAATTATTGCTCTGTTGTCATCAAAACTTATAAGTTGTAACTATGGCAATGACAAAAAAAAGACCCCAAGTGGCGGTAAATTACGATTTTCGTATGCTCTATTAGTGCATTAGAAAATAATTTTTTCTTTTTTTTTGATAATTTCAAGCATATGCAAAGCAAATCATTTAAAATCAGTAAAGGAGCATAATATATACGAGAAAATGCACTATTGGCTTGTGGCCTATAAAATTTCAACACAATAATCTGTGCTTTGTATGATCCTAACGTTTGTCTATCCTGTTTGATTGATTGCCCTACGGCCTGACCCGTCTTCCTGTATGTATCAGTTGGAGTTTGAACGAATCCTTTCGCAATACAAGGCGGCTGTAGGCAAGCTGGAAGAACAATGGTTGGCACCCAAGGCCCCCGTGGCGCGCAGTCTGGTGCACGGACCTGCACCCACCAGGGCATCCCATCAACGGCAATTATCTTTGCGTCAGAGCGAAATTCAAGAACGGCTAATCAAGAATCAGAGCCTACTGAATGTTCTTCATCCAGCTCTAGCCACGCATCGCAACCTTGAATTGTTATTGGCTGTCTTGCAAAGAAGGATCGACTTCGATAAAGATGTCCTGTTTCAGGTTCGTAAACACTCTTATTTTAGATCTTACCCCGACGGTTTACGCCACTGTTTTACATGTATATATCTTAGCAGAGGCAATTTAGGGTGCGCAGTACTTTACCGTCCATCAAGTCAATTTTGAGCAGGTTATTCTGTGGGTTTGCATAGTCCACAATTTTTTTGTCACAATTTTGACATTGTCAGGTTACCATTTTCAAGGGTTTACAGTTGTAATTGAGAATTCGACTTACATCTTTACTGCTTGAACCGTCACGAAGAAAAAGAACAATATATATAATTTGTAGTTATAAATATCAAATTTTAACTTCGATCATAGAATCCTTAAACATATTAGGAAACGAAGCGATTCTGTTAAATAAAAGACATAGCATATTTCCAATCTGTCAGATAATACTAAAGTTCTAAATTTGCCAGTGTTGACCATATATTCCTCATTTCGTTTGGATAATGCTTAAACCCCAACTGTGTTCAATCTAGCCAACGTTAACCAGTACTATAGCCGATACTACTTATAATAGGCTCCGATAGTTATTATGAATGTATTCTACAATCGAAATTTGCTGCGTACATGGCGCTAGTTGATACTTCGCTTTTGCAATCATGGGAATACCCTCTATGGGGTACGCTGGGACGATATCGATAAGGCACATGGTGGCAGCTAGGTAGCGTTATCCAACTATTAAGTCTAGAGCGGTGAGGCCTAACGGACGGGTCGAAGTTCATCGTGGCAAGTGGCGATTGGCGGTATATATCTAAGGCGGATACAGGTGGTGAAAATATAAACAAATACAGTCTAATTGCCACTCCGCCCTGAGCATTAGTTGGCGCAAAGACGTGCTCCGTATAGATGACTTGCGTCTACGAGCTAAAACACAATGCTTGTCATGCATTACAGAAGACAGGACACAGTGCCATAATTAGAGGAAATCATACATATGGCTATACAAGGAATCTATGCTCCACCATACGTATTATATCTTATCATCGGCATAAACGGCAACAGTTGTGGACGTAATTTGCTCTACTTAGTGCTAAGGTAACCACAACCGGTCGGACATAGGCACATGGTGATGTTGCAGACAGAGGTGAAGTGCAGCAAAACATATTAATATTTGGTATCTAGGTGCTTATGGGCCTACTCTTCTCGTAACTAGTAATGAGATAAGGTTCAATGTCGAATTATGATCGATACGGTCACTGCTAATGTGATTGGTATATTTTCTAACTGCTAAAACATAGGCTCATCAGGGCTAGATAATGTTCGACGTCACTGGGAAGCATCAACAAGTTAAACAATGCGTTTAGTTAGGGGTAAACCGTCCATGTAGCTTATCTGCATGTGTATAGGTAAAAAGCATTGACGCCATTGTTCATTGGAGAGCTGACTTTGTACATCCAATAATATTTACTGGACCGATACTATACCAATAAATGACCCGTGACCATAATCTTAGATACTGAAAATCCCTAACCCGACGCAATAGTTACCCCATGAAAAACTTCTATCTATCCAAGGCCCATTCTAAACACGACAGGTAATACTATCAGTAGCTGCACGGAAACAACATTGGAGCAGCTCTTTTGATAACTTAATAAAGGAGAAGATATACGGGGTTACTAAACAGTCTTTAGTGGAACGAGATAAAGACGAAAATCGACTCTAGAAGACTCTAGGGAACAAACGAGGTCAATTTTCCGTGTCATTTGTTGCCGGACACCCATCAGTGTTGCACGTGGATACCTCCAACATTCCGTCTAAGTCGACCGCCATTCGCTTTTGCAACAGCCATTGGATAACAGGCTCAACCAAATAAGGCTCGTGCACTGATGTCATTGCTAAATCTACAAATAGGAAAAATGGAAGAGTTATGAACGAAGACCGCAATGGTGCTAACAGACCTAAAGGGCATGGCGCGGGAAAGGGCCAACGGGTTACTTCTGATCTTGTCGTAAATTGGACATGTAGTATAATAAAAGGTCAGCTAAACAGCAATGGGTAGGAACAACCATGGGTAATATTAAGGGTCTTCAAACCCATTTGCACCCCGAAAATTCTATTACATATGAGATAGTGTTCAGGAAACAGAAGTACGTGAAGCGTATGATTATAACGATGGTTTCATTGAATGTCTATAGGAACATCATTAGTCTACAATGAGGATATTCCTAGTAAGTAATCTCAACGCTGCCATTCCTAATATAGCTAATTGCTTCTCACAATGTTGAGGTACGTGCAGTATTTTGATATACTTTCTCAAGCGGCATTTAAGGACAAAGCATTTTCGACTGACAAAAGCGCAAACATAGTCAAATAATTCTTCTTAATCAAACTATTCCACAGAAAGCGGGCCTCAATATTTGTCAAGAAAATGGCGAAATCAATATGAAGTACAAATTTCTTCTCAGATTAATACATTTCGTATGTACCGGCGTTAAAGTTCTTTTTACATAACGAATGAGCTACGCCATCGTGTTGAATTGCCGCATCCATCTTGTCTCGGTCGTCCAGTCTTCGCTTTTATTCTCGTACCGATTACTACTTTTGTCTAATGTCCAGTAAATCCTTTTAGTTTTTTTCCGCCTAACGGATTCTCTGTGTTTGTACATGCGCCGCTGGTCAGTAGACTATTAACATCCTCGAGCGAGGGACTACTGCACACAAGCTGCTAGAGGAGGCTCCGGGGTCCTCTCGAGGGGGTATTCTATGCGTCGTGCAGTTCACTCGTTGCCGTAGTAACTAACGCCAACACACAGATGGACTACATATTGCAGACCATAGTTAAGGTGTGGGCATAGGTATCTTCAAACGTCGACTCAACAAAGCATTGCGGTACCGTAACGCCATAAAGCCGCGTCGACATCAGTGACATTTTTTCGCCTAGCCAAGGTGGTGCTGCAATCGCTTCTCTAACATGCCGCAAAATACAGCAAATACCTCTAAAATGCCAAAATAATACAGCAAAATTTTATTATTTCGTCAATACCGGTTCCATTACTGGCGCTGGCCCGTTAACGGTTTCTGTTAGATAGATTGGCTGCTACAACGATATCGATGATAGTTGCCATTGATCGTAATTTGGCTCGTCTCGTGTGTCTGTTTACCCGCTCTAATTTCGGGCGCACGACGCGAGACAACCGCATTTTTAAGGTGCCCCCCGTTACCCCGTCTTCCATCGAATAGCCATTTCTGTAAGAACTATTCAAGCGGTGGAGTTCGCTGCAAGCAGCGTAAGCAGCGGGGTTTGCTTGTGTCGGTTGGGTCCGATAGTGCCTCAGTTTCGGGTCAAACGGTACCTCAATACAACGATATCAATAGCGAAGGCAACAACAGCAGAGTAGGAATGGCTAACAAATCTTGCATGCAATTCGTTATGTTGCAAGCGCACTATGATTTCCATCTGTCGGTCACACTAGCATTGAATAGCTACGTTACCAAGTGAAGACACTGCTAATGAAAAAACCCCGAAAGAGAAAGACCTCATCCGTCAGCTGGCAGGGCAAAGAAAGATAGCTGGGCCAGAGGGGAAGAAAAAACTGGGTTACGAAGTGTGCTTGAAAGGTAACGGCTATTGTCTGCCGTTCGGTTCACATTCGGCACACTCATCCTATAAAGAAAACAGCAAAAATAAACTGATTGTTTTGTTGGTATATGCCCACAGTGGCTCGTCTTCTTTTTTTAGATCCTATTTGCAAGCACCTGAGTGCCGTACTTGCCAAACCCACAAATCTCTCTTCAATCCTCGGCAGGTCTACCGTGTTGTTGCTTTTGTGGCGACTTTCCACTGAATGACTTTTAGCGAGAGGGAAAGAAGTTAAACGTAAAGCTTCGAGGGGTAAAACGAGAACATCGTTCGTTGTTATACCACCCACCCAGTTCTACCTTGATCCATGTGGTGTTTTCGTAGGCTACCTTCATCCCGGACTTGTTTTAAGTTTAAATCGCTCAAAGCGTAGTAACTTAGAAGTGGAGACATTCGTCGCATGAACGTGATTATAACTTGAAAAAGAGAAGCAATCTCAAATGGCTCTGTAAGGTGGCTATAAAATAATTTAAGTTCAAGTGAATTTGAATGACTTTTTTCAAAAGCTTATTTAAGCGAATACGCCTTTAGTAACTCACGAAAAAAACGTCTCTTAAAAGGTAAGCCATATTCCCTCGTTGTTATTTTATTCCAATGGGCACGTAGTCATTGGCACACCATATTGTTGATTAGCGGCAGATTTTTAAACCTAGGCTTCTTACAAAATTTCTATAGTCTACGATTTGTCTATTAAAGCATCTCGTAGCTGGTGCAGAAATAAAAATGTGACCTATAGGTTACATGATGCCTTTGCGTAATTGTGCACGCTTAACTACGCATAACTACTGATAACACCTGTACTCTTAGGGTCTCTTTTTTTTTTCGTTTTCTAGTTCGTGCTGAGGGTACTAACGACGATCGTCTACGCTGTAAACAAAAATCAACATCAGGCATTAAATCTTCAACTCGAATCGAGCAGCAACTTCCTCGAGTTGATAGTGCGTCATCTCCTTACGACCAATTTCAATTCCCCCGAGAAAACAATGGCCATCTTTCAAAAATAAATCTCATATCCCTATCTGTGCAAACAACAAAGTTCTTCTACTTGAGTCTTATTCAATCTTCGTTGATGTAGTTGAACTGATGCCGATGTAGACCGAGCCACACATCTTGAATACGTCGTTTAAATTTAGAAAACACTTTTTAAAAAATGTTTTCTATGGGCAACTGATGGACAAGGCGGTAATCATTTTGATAATTATAAAATTAATGGCTGCGCTTTGTTTTTGTATTATCTATTGATATTGTCGTTATTTCACTTAAATAATATATATATATATATATATATATATTTTCATCCGGATTTCACGTAAAACTCTAGCCTTTCAAAAGCGATACATTCACTAAGGGACTATCGTTTGTGCTATGATCAGGTTCATTCCTGACAGTACTTTTTAGAAACTTCACCTGCCAAGCTGGCTTGGTAACTTGGAATCAAACTAGGAAAGGTGCACCTCTTTAGGTGACTTGACAAACTCTAATTATATACACATTCCGTATACATGTGTTTGTCTAGGATATGACTCCAACTGTCGACGGATTTACTATAGCAATTCTTACTACCTATTTGATAGATTTAGGTATTTATAGGAGAAGGCATGAGGCGATTCGTAAAACGATGCCAAAATTGATGTATCGAAAAATATAAACTAATGTAGCCGAGAGGCCACTCAACATTTTGCATTGCCTTCTACTCTTTCCTAAAACTCTCTAGTTCGATAGACGCTACTCGGCATGTAGAGCTTAGGTTACTTTGCGTTTTCAATACTAATTGTTCGCATGTTTCTGTCTTCTCATTATTAGCACTCATTTTGTACAACTCACCTATTTAAGAGTCCGGATTGGGTCTGAGTTAAAACATAGGTGACCGGAGCTGCGTGACTCCGAGAACAAAGGTCGTCGCAAACGTCACAGATGGAAAGGACGAACGCTCCTATGTAGAAGGCGGGCCTGTTGCCGTCCGTAGCTTTATTTATCCGCTCAGTTATTCCAGAAGTCTGGTTCCGCCTGTTTCGCTCCCGAGACTATTTTGCTATTCAACTTTTTCTTAGATGGCTCGCCTAGTTCCTTTCAGCGCCAGCGAACTCAATGGCTGACCCAAAAATGAATAGTAAAATGAGAGGGAGTAACTTCGTAATTTGTCGTACACGTTGTGGGAGGTTGCGAGATACACCCCATAAGAAAAACGGCACTGGGAAGGGCTTTAGCAGACCTGACGACTGACTTAAGGATTGGTAACGGGCAACTCCAGGAGCGAACATCGTCTTCCAGTTAGAAAGAAAAGTAGACGCCAAAAACGTTCTTTCGCCGTCTGCAGCCACTGCTGTCCTCCGTACCGCTGGTGACTTTCGTATAGTAGCCACTGCCGGTGACTTTGGGAGCATATACAGTCCCTGCAGATTCCTTGGCTTCTTCAGTCACTAGCGGAAAACGCTGCTCTTGGATGGTAGTCGATTGTCGCAACTAGGAAGAACTAAATTGCCTTCATAGGGCACAGTCGCTAGGAGCCGAAGTCGTCCCGTTCCAGTCTAGGTCCGAATCATACTGAACCTACTCGGGCCCACGTGCTCCCCGTTCGTTTGTTTTGCATCTTGCCCTGCCGCGGTAGGCGGAGTGGTGACGGCGACAACAGTGACGAGACGACAGTCAGCCGGTCACCGTTTAGGACTGTTGGGAAAAGGGACTAGGTACGTGATACGAGGAACAAACGAAGATAAGCGATTGGATCTGAGCAACGGTCGAACGACGTAAACCTAGGAATAGTTTCCAATATTTGGACAGTACGTTGTTTATTTCCTTTACTGCCGACCTTTCTGCCAAACGACTAGAGGGACTCTTGATAGATTTGCTGTCATATGAACAGCGTCGTTTAACAAATCGTAATAATTGTGTTGTGTGTCATAATTGGAGAGAAGATTTCAGCTACAATAATTGACAATTGCTTCTATTTAGCAACATGTCTATTTAGCCCTATGAGCACAAGGGACACATGCAAGTTAAAATAGTAAAATCTTCATTGAACATTATATCTGATATAAACAGAAAACGTTCACAGTAAAAACAAATTCTCTTCACTACGTCATTAAGCCATTTTTAAACATTCGGTCTGAAATGTTCAGCTAACGCACAGACGCATATGGTGGAATACTTGTTCATCTTCAGATTATACAAAGATTATCGAATGTTTCTGAGCCATAAATATAGTAAAAAAAGCGCTAGTAACTTTGAGACGTAGCTTGCATATTTTTAAGAGGCAGACATTATACAGTGTATAGCCGTACGATGATAATTTTTTGTAGTGACAGCTTAGATATAGACGTCATCTAGGTCTCTCACTCGATAATAAAAACATAACTAATAAGTTATTATTATATGACCTAGACGCTCTTAAAAGGTGTGTAACGGTTCTCGATGGACGTATTTTAAAGTGAATTTAGTTTTTGTCAGATAGAAGTATGTTCAAGTGACAGAAGATGCTGTCGGGGACAACCGATTTTTTCCACATCTGCGAAATTAGCCTCGTCAATTTGAAAGGGGAACGCAACCGCCTGTCCACCGTACCGCTGCCTTTAGATATACTAAGTGTTTATTGTCTTTCATGACCTTTCCTTATTACAACGACAAAGCTATTTTCACTAAAGGCAACCTTTCAAAGTTTAGGTCTGACACTATTTCTATTGTATTGTGGAATTCACGAAACGAAACGTGCCCACCTTCCGGTTTTAAAGCTAAACCGCTTTAGTCACTATCATTCATTATTATCCATATGCCGGATAGAAAACTGCTTTCCAGTCCTAAGTGAAAGACTTCAATAGCCCTCGTCGTGTAGATTTTTCCATTTTATTTAGTGAAGACGCCACTCTAAAGTGCTGTCGAAAATTCTAATTTGTGTTCATTATTAAGCGCCCGCGAGCAAAGGTCAACCAGTAGCTAACTTTTCTTTTGGATTAGCACTAGTGGTACTCGAGGAAATGTAGCTAGTCTCTGAAGCAGACAGAAGTCTTACTAGTAGGCAAGCGTCCCCACAGAGGTAAAAAGGTGAAAGGTGCGGTGCGATTTGCAAGCGAGAAATATAGCGAGATGAAGGAACAAGCGGCAATGGCCTGTCGAGGACTAAGGAATGTCTTATTGGGGATGCCTTAGTGATCGGGCAGAAAAGGAGGGAGAATGTGAACGCAGCTTAAGAAAACCTCTTTTGGCCTAGGCTAGTCTGACATCTGGATGGCGTGAACGTGCCGAATAAACACCATGGAGGGAGACGAAGAGGCGACGACCGAAACAGCGAAATGGAAAGGGATAAATGAAAACGAGGCAAAGGCAAAAACGAGTACACGATAGCTGTGATGCACGTGTGGGGAAGACGATTCCTAGGCCTCCTATATACATAGTTCCGTAGCCTCTGGCGGAGAAGGGCCACCTGTATACTTATGAGTAGTCTTTTTCAGACCTGTTATGACAGTCGATCGGCTCTAACTTTAGCTAGCAAGAGTCTGCCACTCTCTATGGTTGGAATCTATCATGTCGACTCTATTACGTTGCTATCAATACGCTACAGCTAAGGCAAAATGGCTCGTTTCGGTCGAAGGTCTTTGTTTATGAGCCTCCGACTAAGTCAGTTTTTGGTCCCGTGGTTATCACCCACTATTCTGCTCTCATCACCGCTGCTTTTCCTAAGCGGTATTATGAGCAGCCCTTAGCATCGTCGTGCCCACTATCAATGAAAACCATGAGATCGGATAATAAAAAAAGCAACGTTTGCTGCTACTATCCTTACAGTATATAAAAATACATATTAGTAAACAGTAGTTTATTTCGAACCATACCATAGCGTAATGTAGACGCAGATCATGTGCTCACGTATACTACTCCATCAATGCATCGTTATCCAGGCAAAGTTCAACCTCTCAAGGTATTCTCTGCTCGGTCCAGCTGTGCGACACCAATACTCTGTTAATTTTCCTTTTTTCAAGTATAATAATGATAATTTATATGCAGACATGCACATATCTCAAAAAAGGGATCAAGCTTACGAAATAAGCCGAAATTTATCCAGCGTACCACTATTTACCTATCGCATACGCAATACGCAGCGTCATTCGGAGCCGGCCGTGGACGCTTCGCGACAGGTACACGCAATACAGGCCTGCAGACTCATTGCTTTTCTGGGCTAAACTGGCCGAAAGGAATAGAGGTGGCTGCGAAGAGTCGTTCCCTGCGGCAGTGCTCGACTTCCATGACCCAGAGCGGGCGATTAAACGTAAGAACAACAACAAGGGAAGAATCATCACCATATTAAGAATTCCTTTCGCTTACAACGGACTCCAACGAGTTCGTGGTTGGAAAGGGAGCGGTAATCGAATATCGAGATAGTGGTGAAGGACGATTGTGAACGGAAGACAAACTGAAAAAGGAGATCCTATTGCCACTGATGAAGGACCTGCGTCGTGCTGACTGGGTGCACCGAGCCTGAGGTAGGACTGCTGCCGTCCTGGATGAAAGCTGTTAAAGAGCTCGAGAGCGGGGAACAGAGGGCAGGGAACGAAGTCTATTTAGCTTAGGACTAATCAGAGGGAGCAGGAGCAAACGGAGCTGGTCGTAAAAAGGGATTCTGTGGGGTTCCCATCGTAGGCGGATGAGTTCGATTGGTATGAGCGAGCGACTAACCGAGTTCATAACGGCTCGAATGGTGACTAACCCTTGAAGAGCGGCGCCCCGGCCGGTAGCTGAATGACCGAGAAAATCACTATTGAAATGCCCTAGGCATTGCTATATCGTATAGTACTATGCCAGAATACCTCGCTTTCCCAGTTTTGTTATTGCTTGCCTCAGACTGACTGAACGAAAACGAATTTGTAGGTTAAAAGTAGAATTCGCTGGAGGGGGGGGGGGGGGGTATCACCAAAACTAGATATATGCCCGAAAATGTCTCAAAAATATATGTACATAAAATTTAATTTGCTTTATTCTCTCAGTTCCTTTGTTCATCTGTACATCTACCAGAGTAAATCCAAATAATGCGCGTTTTTTTTGATGTGTGAATAAAGACGATATTTATAGTAATATTTACAAGAATCATATATTGTAAATAATGTTTAGGCCTGATCGCAGCTGGTGCGTTCTATACATAACTATTATACTTCTAAGAAGCAACAAACAGCCAAATATAACTACTATTTGTTTTTGTTGTTGCTGCTACTATTCATATGAAAGAAAACGTACCTTTAAAAAAATCTATTGCCTACAGACGCCCATCATTCATCCGTAAGGTTACCTGGCCAGGGAGCTAGAGCACAGAATTAATTAGATCGTTGAGGGAACTCAGGGTTACATCATCGCAGCACGCATATAGCGTGTACAAGATATCTGACGTGACAGGCAAACTGCTAGTTCAATGGCTAGTCATAGACGAGAAGCGCGCCGTCAGGCTCAGTCGTTAGAACTGCTGTTATTGAGAAGTGTGAACCACCAGGTGGCGTGCTCTCTCCTCTTATACCCTGCGCCTACGCCGCAACAAAAACGAATGTCAACCATGTAGCACCGTGACACTAACATGTACCGTTCCCTTACAACATTCCTCAATTTCTCTCTTTTACCGACATCTTCCCTCCGGAAAAGTATCCCCAACTTGACCAATCGCCTCTAAGCCACAATAAAGAGGCTGGCCCTACCGCTAACCTTTCGTTAGAGTTTTTTAGCCTTAATTCTGCTTTAGACTTGAACAACTTGTTTTTGGTTGCGATGTCGTGACTTCGGCGTTTACACCGCCCATGTATTGTTAGTGTGGGCGAGGTATTGAACTTAGTGCCTCGACTATGGACGAAGTTAAGAACGTAAGGCATACGACTATACATAGCAATCCTTTTAGAAGAAGCGAGTTAAGCACTGAACGATGCAACGTTTCTGTGTAGTATATCTAACGATCGATTCGGCTCGTTGACGGCTGGTTTGCTAAATAATAATGAGTTATTTATCTGCTCTATTGATGTGGATATTCCGTGTCGGTGTATACCGGCATACGTACGTGTTGCTCCTTCGATTGATCATTATAATCACATTCTTAGTATTCTGCAATTATCGTCAATTATGGAAATTAGGTAAAGGATGCGAGGGAAAACAGATAACAAGGAAAGGGCTAGCAGTCTTAGTAGATCATGCGGTTTTTTCTCACACTGACGAAGCACAAGAAGCTAGTGAGGTTGCGAAAATAAATAAGGAATATAGAATAATCGAACTGTAAGGAATAAAATAAGGCGTGCGTTCCTTCGCTATCCCAACTAGAGACGCAAGCCATCTTTTTAGAACGACGGCAAACTTGTCATGGCAAGCAACAGTGTGTGGCTGTAGAAATTTGTGCAAATATCAACTATTATCCAATTTTTCCGCGCCGAACGGACCCCACCAAAGAGTAAAGATTTCCTTTTTTGCCTAAAATCGGCGGTCATCGTTGTCGCCAGATTTCATAGGGCTTTTGAAAAATCCGAGGGAGACTTTTACGAGGCAGATCGGAGAATCCCCAAAAAAGTTTAGATTTAAAGGGCTCGAAAAGCCACTACGTGCACCGTATGTAACGTACTGAACGGACCCTTTAGCGAGTTTTTACCTATCAATATCGCCGGACGCACGTTTAGCACTGAAAGGTTTTTTTTGCGGGTTGAAGAATGAATGGTTGAAAATAACTAGTCAGCGGTTTACGTCCTCAACTAGAGCTATAATCGCCACGGATAGTAACAATATTGAATAGGCATAACTGCAAAGAATGAAACTTCTCACACACGGAAAAAAATTCGTTGAAATGTCTGTTTTTGTCCAATTAGTTGTTGAAAAAACACAAACAAACCTTTTGAATTTAGCCGCACCACTCGGTATAGATCGTCTAGTTCTAGATGGTGGCAACGCAGAGTCAGTTAGTTTTTACATGAATTAATTGTCATGTAACAATATATAACAACTGTAATAACGCATTTTTTTCATTGAGAACAAAATCTCGATTTAATAGGTCAACTAATGCATTTTAAGGCAGCGAAGAAATATATCAAGCTCTGATATTTATAATATGAATTCTGCCCTTTGGGCATGTGACAAATGGGCGACTCATTAGAATGGAACAATAAAAGAGAGATAAGGGAAAACGAAAAAAAAAATTTTAAGAAAATTCTGAACATTAACTTCAAGCGGAAATGTGAGGCTGCCTACCACGCAGAGAATGTGGCCAATGTTTCGTTCTTTTGCCATAGAGAACTATATCGCAGACGGAATCCTTCGATTATCAGTGTTAATTTGCGGAATCCATAGTTGACTCAATGAAATCGAACTGCGAGGTTTCATCGGAAATATCCTGTCACTTACTATTTCCTCCTTCATTCGTGAGTCGTCTTTGGAGAACAAAATAATAATATTTATGTAGACAACTCGATCTGGTCAGATCTGATGTTGTAGTTTTATTTGTTTCAGTTACTCTCCTCTACGCATTCATTGTCAATGGTCAGTATGGTTAAATCTAGGGTTGAATACGGTAGGGGCTTTTGCTTTCTATAAGCAAGCATAGTTATAGCGATTCATCTCATTCATACGGGGGGCACCCAGCGTCGCTACATAGAGGATTGTGAATTTGATGATTTTAACGGGCTCAATTTAAACAAAAAAAAAAAAAAAAAAACATAGATATGTTGTGAGATCGACTGTATCGATAATCTACTTGAACCAACCCAGTTACGCGGTTAATGTATGTTTACTTGCTATAATTTAGTACGCACTTTATACACATATTGGAATTACCGTCGTGGTCGCTAGATGGCTTAGCCATCTACGTAGTGGCCCACGTAGTGGCCAAATGCCCATGAGTCTCTAGATTTCTAACACGTTCTCGTCCTCCGATTGACGTTTACTACTACAACGGCTAATCGTTTGCGTAGAAAAAACAAATCCAGCTTTATTGTACGTATATCTATATATATACAAATGTGTCTAAATATAACTAAACAAATGGAGCAAAAGTAGGTAATCGATTTATAATTGGTTCGAGGCGGCCCTTTAACTATGTCAAGCTTCTTTGTAAGAATTGCGTTCACAATGCCAGTCAATACATTGGTCGGCCAGTACACTTTAGCGCTGGCCAACGCCTATGCTGGACTATCGACCGCTTTGCGCCCACCGTTCCAAACGCTACTGCTATTAATGGCTTCGTGGTGGAGCCTGGCCCTACAAAACAGGGTTGTGTCACGTCCGCTGTCCGGCCTTCAGTTCCGACCTCCTAAAATAAAATCAGTGTCGTATCTTGCATTCAGTGGCCAGTGGCCAACAGCCTCGATTACTATAGTGTAATGTACAATATAGCATCATGTCCTCTCCTTGCCGGCTCCGTCTGAAGCGCAGAGTAATATGGCGGTAAACGCCGCTTGAGGTTCGGTTCGCTAGTCGTGCTTCCACGTACACAAACACGTACAGCCGCCTTCTAATATCGGAATTTTTATATCTGTATGGTTGTACTAAACTGCTGAACTAATTTCACACACTGTGTTGCACTATATCGAGCCCTTACTGCTGCTCGGCTTTACCGTGAGACTGGAGGTTACCAGACACACACGGACACGATGATTAGAACTTAACACTTGTTACCCCGAAGGCTGCTTAGGAGATACAAGGGAAGCCTTTATGATAAATGCGCTGCTGTTGTTCTTGCCGGTGGTCCAGTGCCACGTAAGCGACGCAGCAATCTGAATTTTGTTTTGCTACATGTTAAACTACATGGCGTCATTAAACAATAATTATCCAAAATAGTAAATACCTGTTTGAATTATACAGTGGCATTCGGATACGTTATATGGTTTAATTATGTGCACAATAGCCAGTGTACATAGGTATCCCTTGGCATCTGCTGAGCTCATTTTATGTTACTTTGGTTATATTTTGGTTACACCATAAAGATTGACTTATCATTGTGGGAGGTATTATGGAAGTTTAAACTTAAACTTACCGCTGTGGCAGACAATCACAATCCTGCTATTTTTGAGGGTGAATATTTACTGAATCCTAGCTATTTCCTAACGAGGAATACCTGCGCAATCCAATGAATGCTGAAAAGAATTGAAACGCTATACAATAATAAGTATTGTTTAAGTAATTAGGTAGTAAAAAGCATTATGTGATTTTTATTCATCATAGAACATTTTCGATCACTAGGTGCTGGTACACACGATATGACAAAAATGTTCATATGGTGTTCCAAAGCTTCACCCTTCATCAGACTTATGAGCGAAACCTTTTAATTAAAGCCCTATTTACTTGTGCGACAATTAAAGATGGTAATATGCAGAAGTTAGCCAATCAGTAAAACTTCGATATATAGGTAGCGCTTCTACTCAACTACGACGTTAGATGATTTATTTTTACGAACCCCGAACTCTTACTAAGTTTAGTTAACTTCCTACAAAAATCTGAAAAATCTGTTAAAATTTCAGTTGCTTTAAACTTCCGACGGCATACAACTTATTTGACGAACGTTAACCAACTCACCACTAACGAAAAAAGTTGCGCATGCCTAATGCGTAATTCTCTTCCAGTACCAAGCAAATCTAAGCGTGGCATCCATCTTCCCTTTCTACGCCGTATTAAATGAGAACAAGCAAAAGCGCTAGAACTCACCTTTTGTATACATTGCTTATTGCGTAAGAATTGCTCGTTTCTGTAGTTATTATATATACATAAGCAAACGGTTATGTATTTGCTACAAGAAGTGGCGGTAGGAATGCTTCAAAAGCCAGCGCAACCTTCGAGCATAAGCTAACGGTAAGCAAGAATTTTTAAAACAAAGTTTCTTTATTTACTCACAGCTGATATGTAGTATAATGTGTGTTAAACAAAATGTGCACACATAATATAGTATTCCTTCTAAGGTCACGAAACTTTGTTCCGTACAGGTAGTTTTGGATGCTAACCTGTATCCATTTTTGGCTGTGTTTTTTACGGCAGCAGCTGGAGAAAAATGTTGGAAATAAGAGTTGAACAAGATCCGTTTTAGCCCTTGGACCTGACAGTAGAAATTTTTTGAGCTATGCTGGAACTTTTCAGTTTTCTGACTCTTTCAGCAAAGTGGCAACTTTCCACAAACTTCCATGAGGCACGTTTCTGCTGATTTTCTATATCTCTGAATAAGCCAAGATGATAGGGCTGAGTGTGTCATTCCACTGTGTTCCGCTGTCTCGTGTGCGTAGTTCATATCCGGCGGATGGCGGTGGCAGACAGCGACGCGAAGATCGAAATTTTTAGGATGTTTGCTTCCGTTATGTTCCTATCGCTTCTCTTGGTTCCTTTCCTCCGTCTCGGCCGCCTGCCCCCAAAGGTTCTAAACAGTGGCGGTGCACAATGGAGCAGCGGCTACAGCATTGTCGACAGAAGTTCATCATTCCACCCCCGCTGAAGACGCCGTTGTTGCCATCGTTGTCATAGACGTCAGCACTGCAGCAGCGGCAACGGCGTCAGCCGTGTTCTATCTAGAGTTTTCCTTGAACGTTCTTCGTCTTCGAAGTTACAACTCTCAAAATGTTCTCGGGTTGTGCTCAGGCTGATACGGCAGCTAGTGTCGCTGCACCTGCCGTTGCTTGTGGCCGTAGTCTTCGGTAGCTTTTGCTGCTGCAACTCTCCCAGCACTGTTCCGTTCGTCTCCGTTTCACGTGTTTCCCCGCAGCGCGCTCGCGGTGGAGCTAAAGAGTTGGCCTTGTGGATACGAATATACCTAGCTACAGCTGGTTGGTTGTCCGCATGCACTACTAGCTCTTTTAGCCCCTGCGGCCTGTCCTAGCCTCGGGCCTCTCGCCGTCCGTCAAAGTTCAAATAATCGTTCAGCAAGGCCAACCGACCGCAACGTTTCGACTACTATAGCCGAAATGGTGGAAAGCGGCACGAGAACAAAAGAATCAGACATCTAAAGCCACTGCAAGCCGTTGCTAGTCCACAACTGGTGTAATAATCCAGCTTCGCTAGTGACTACATCGTTTAAAGCCAACATAAACAGGCACAACAAAGGAAAAAAATCTGACCACCGCTGGAAAAGCTCTGACAGTTTTGTCCTATATGCGATAGTTGAACGAGCTATTGGTGACGGTCATAGGGGTAGGACGTGTCTATATTTGTGCTGTCAGTATAATATTTAATCAGGAAGCATAAACTCATACCAAAAGAACGCAAACGCACGTTATGGAAACTGAAAAAAAAGATAGCTACCCCGTAGCGTTTTGGGTTTGTCGTAGGATTCTGCTGTCTAATATAATATCTTTTCTCGGTACCGTACCATCAACTGCACGAGCGGTACAAGTTGATCTGAAACACAACGAGACAATTGAAAACAAATAACCAAAACTATATTTAGCGTTCAAGCGACCCGTTTACCAATGTTGGAATTAACGATACAATAACATTGATATGACTTTGAAAGAAAATGTAAGTTAAAACAAGTATGTGCGAGACGTTAAACTTCTACGTATGTTGGCGTCGCCTACAGCAAGTGCAAGCTAACTGCGGATCAAGAATAAAACATTCGTCCATTTTATACCGCCGCTGTATTGAACGAATTAAAGGCTCATTTAAGTAAGACGAACATAATGGTTATCCCTGGAAAAGTTCTTCGTTAACGGCAACGTTAATGCTTTGTTAAGATTTGACATAGGTATGTTAATGGCAACAAATCAAATGAGAAAAATTGATGAAGTTAACATTAATCTGAGTTTTTAAGTAGAATATATTGAAAGCACATCAGTATCATATACAGCGACATCGACATCGACGCGCTCAGCGCCGATTTTTTAAAGGCTAGTCTAATTTTATATCTACGCGATCGACAACAACAGAAAGTACCAACCTATACAACGACTACAAAGGAGCATTTATTGGCAAAAAAGAGAAAAAACCGTTGCCAATAACAGAAAATTTATCGCTGACACAAAAAAAAAAGAGACCGGTGCTGAAAATGGAGAACACTAAATGAATCGGAGGAATTGGTTGCTACGAGGCTCGAACACTGAACTGTGCGTTTGCAACAAAATAATTGGGATTTACCCCACAACCCGGGTTGAAATTTGGCTATTACGCAAACAGAGACGATAGTCGCGTATCTTGGGAGTAGAGAGAGACAGACTACCAATGGAATGAAAATATTAGGAATTGTAACTTACCGATTTAATAACAGCGGCATTAAGACGACTCTAGTTGATAGGCTTTGAGAATGTAGATAGACGATAAAGCAGTTTCTTAAGCGAGCTTTATCTGGAAATTGTAATACGTCTCCGATGTCATCGTCATAAACCTTAACTACCATATATACATACGTCAGATCCTTACAAGACAATGAAAAAACATAAAGACCATCGAAAAGAAAGGAGCCTTGAATTTAAATACGAGAATTTCGTAGGTGGATTCGCGTCCTAAAATTAATCAGTCAATAAAGAGGGAAATTAAATTTTGGTATGTGTGCTTTCTGTAGGGTACCCTGGCATGAATTTTACCACGGAACACTCGAATTATTGTACAAATCCGAGGAAGAATTCAACTAATGATGCAACACGGAATATATTAGTAATAATACTTTATTAATATAACTCTTTCTATGAAGTGGACGCTCAAGGAATACCGAAAATCCTTAACGCTACGCATAGCTATGTCTTGCTACTAAACTTGAAACCTTTTGGCGTAGATAGGCAACATATGATAGATACTTACAGAGATGCTCGGCGTAGAGGCAATCATCGTCCGCCGATGTCCCGCTATTGTCTCGCATAAAAGCGGCCTGTTCTGGCGGCAAAATAATTTCAACACGTTCACTCTAGGTGGTAACTTGTAACTATATAGATTTATACATATACGTCGACGCTTGGAAACGTACACTTGTTTTGAATTTTATCATTTTCTATTAATAATATTTGATCAAAGAGATTTATCGAAAATACCAAATGAGGTATTTGGTAGAGGCTGGTTGATGATGGATGTCGTTCTTTTCGCTCCGCTGGACCGCATATCCCCGAGTTCAAATTCTATCCACTGCTCCGTCCTATAAAGTCCGTAAACTGCTCCGTCCTACTAGTCAGTAAACTGTAGACCGTAGTAGTAATAATAATAGTAAGTCGGTCGTCGGGTGCCGTTCGGGTGTAAGACTTCATGGGTATAATGCCCAAAAATCGGCAAGTTCGTCTAATTGGGACGGCGTGACTACGACAAACCACTAACCTATTCCCGCTGCTGTTAATGATTGGCTATACCCTTAAATATGGTATGGAAGCATACTGCCAGCTGGTGCCGATACACGACTGTTTAAAAAGTAGCAGCAGCAGCAGTATCCACGTGATTCATAACAGAACGGGTCCTTCATAGTTAGTTGACCAAACTACGAAGAGCTCGACACAACTGGTGTCAACGTCTTATAGAATCCAAGCAAGTTCTTCGTTTAGATTCATTATCATTAAACCAAGCTATCATATTAGTATTTGAACTTACTTATGGCAACGGCTGACGTTCGCGTGGTGTTTCTAAAACTCTATAATAAGCAAGCTCATACTCACGGACTGACTACCCAATAATTAGAAGTTTTCACCATAGCCAAATTTACTTCTTTCATGTTATAGCAAAATGGGCCAAGATTAACTATATGGATGCGTTCGAATAGATAGTGTGGCATTCAATGATCTAACCAGGCACGGTATGGTGCCGTTGTGAACGTTGGTCACATGACCTATATAAAGCCAATAAGGTTTATTCAGCGGTAGTGTCATCAGGAAGTATGACAAAGGATTCTCCATGCCGCCAACGTGCTGAACTTTCTAGCATTCTGCTTAGCCACGATAGCTATGTATTAGGCCACTACATTATCCTTAAAGGTCGATCGACGAGAAGGCTTTGTTCCGAAAGTCGATTCCTTATAGTCCCTACACGAAGCTATGTTTTACCTTTGTCTCAGCTAGGGCTTAGTTCTGATCAGGACACCACCCAGATAATTGTCACCACCTGCATCGTTCACACATGAATCACCTTTAGTGAACTCGATATAGGGCTATTGTTGAATAGATATATAGAACAAACTATTTCAATTAGCTACCATTTATTACCATCTTTCCATAAGTAAGTTAAACAAAATAATGATATATGGGTGTTTAATAATGATATATGGATTTGAACCTAACCAGTAACAGTTACTGCAGCCAAACGAGCTGTAATACGTCGTGAGGTAATCGTTCCTACGGCGTTCCTACAAAAGACCTTTAATTTTTTTTATGAAGGACGTCCGTCTTAGATGTTAAAGCCAGAGTTATGTGTCCAGTTGTTCTGGGTACCGCTGAGCGGAACATTCGATAAATAACGCAACCCTCTTGTGTTTTACAATCTGTCCTAGGCAAATCGTTCACGCTATAGGGCTACGCAAATGCCAGATCGCCCCGTATAGTACTACATAACAGTTAAATATCCGTTTAGTCTATTACATAACGTTTATCGATTCGTTTTAATATTGTGCTCCACATAAGTTCCATCGAACAAAGCCACTCATCCCAAAACTGAATACATCATATGACGTAAGTTTAAGGCGTGAACTGTGAAAAAAAAATTGGACCATTGAGACTATCAAACGAAATCGACTTCCTTTGGGACGACATTTCTTTAAACAGCACAAAATCCTGACGAGAATAGCCCGCATTTGTAGACATGCATAGTGCCTCGGCTCCGCACTAGACATTACTGAATAAATTTGACACAACGACTGTCTCGCATTCGTTCAAAGTAAGCGACTTTAGAGTGCGGACATGTAACCGTTCTATTAGATCCGTATCGTCATGTTACAAGAAACAGCAGGCTTGAAAACGATTTAGATGATGAAGGAAAAACTTGAACCCTATCAAATGACCTGGGCTTCCACCTTCCGCTGGGCCGTGCTCTCTATCTTAAACTTAAGAGGGGTCCTAATTATATTCTACGTAGGGCACATCGGTTACAGAAACGTACGCATTGCTAAGCAGTCTTAAGCAACTGTCAACAAATAACATTCTCGTATGCGTCGGTGGTCTAGTTATTCGTACTCTTAAATACGACATATACGTGATAACGATTTGTCGACCTGACATCATTGTTCCGTTAATAAAGTTGAGAATATACAGGTGCACCCATAGACTAATGAATGCGTGCGGGAGGGAGTCATAAGTGACCTTTTTGCGCTGCCAGTGCCTCACAGTCTATAAACAATAGCTTGCAGACAAAGGCACATCTGAATCCCTTTTCAGGTCGTAACGACAGCTTATCCGATAGGACAAGGGAACTACTGTGCAGGAGACCAGCTGCAGCTGTAATGATTAGTAACTATGTGATTTTATAGTAGCTAATCCACCGAAAAAAGGGTGTGATTGTAAAATATTTTGAGGCAACAACCAAGCACGGTAACATTAGGCAGGGATATGTTATTGGAAAATAAGGTCTATTAGTTAAGTAGAAACTTTAACTCAACAACAATAGAATCGAAATAGTACTGGAATAGGCGGTAACCTGTAGACCCGGTAAGTTTAGTTTTACATGAAAGAAAAAATATTCCACATGCTCTGCAGTGTACACGAGCAATATTTCGGTTTTATTATATTACATCCATTGCTATAGACGGCGACTACACGTGGCTCAGATATGCGTTTTTTTTTTAAATTTATTTGTGCATATTTTAAACATCTCTCTTTCGGTGGTGCGTCTTGTTAAGTCTACCTCAGTTTCTTCCCCACCGTGTACAGTCAGTCTGTTTCCTCTCGATGACCACATCCTAGGGGTGGAACGTAATTTGGCACACCCTCAGCTTTTGCTCTTGATCGGAACGTTTACGAAACCTTAATAGCGCATTTGTCTTTACCCCATTTGGGTGGCAGATTCAGCCCAAGTTCTTACTATCCTTGGGGTGTCATCCTTAGGAATCATTGTCCTGTTGCCGCTTCCGCCACGTACCTTCACGCTAGCCTAGAACTTTCCTAAGCGGCTCGCTCACGCTCCAGTAAAAAAGAGTTTTTAGAATTTTTAACGCCGTTAACTACAATAAACTTCATCAGTGTTTAATTTATGAGATCTGGAATCACCTTTTTCCGATTGCTGTTGATATTTTTCCTTAGAAACTATAGAGTCTCTTTCACTCAAATATTTGCCCAAAAAAGCTTCGAAAGGTCTGTGGTAAATCCTTTGTGCGGCACTATGCGTTTGCCTTTTAAACGTGCAGCTAAGAAGCATTTTATTTTTAAGGTCCTCCCCTCAGAAAACCATTTACTATTGTTAAAGAGTTGTAAAAACAAAGCTGGAAGAGGTCGGCGTGAAGCACTACCACTTCTCTCGTTTCTTACCGTTGCGTCGGCGGCTCACATCGACGGGACATATTCACATGAATAGTGCTGCTTCATTTTCCTTCTCCTGAGTTTCTCTGCGCCTAAATCTTGTTGATCCTGGCGTAGGCCCTTATCAGTGTAACTATTTTCATGTTGATGGCCCCGTTTCACCTGCGTCGTCGCTACTCTTAGTTGTTGAAATTTGCGGGAGCTGTAAAGCCAATTATAAAGAAGTAACTGCAGACCGATGAAGTTTAATCTCGGGGCACTTTATTCAAGTTTCATCTTCAATATCTCCTTCTTCACTTGTATTTTACTATGCATATAAAAAGAACTGCTCTGTTTCTATTTATAAATGCAAAGCCTCAAAAGATTATCTCAGCACCTATCGACTCAATCTGAAAAAAATATCTGAATTTTCTATAGCCATTTAGCTTCAGCCCTACCTTAAATCTCCTTTCTCCCTTCCAGCTGGGCTTTCCGAGGGGCTTCCCATTGAGAAAGCAATATGGCTGTAGTAACCATGAGCAAGAGGATTCCGTCAATTTAAATCTCAGCGTTAGTAAGATCGCTACTACAGGAGATTATAGGATAACAAGGATTATGAGTACAGCGAAAAAAAAAAGATTGGGCTAATCGCTACGAGGGGCTGCTTATATAGTTACTATGTTGTTTTATAAATACGTTTGTTAAATCCCAGATAAGTCCGGTCAGCTATCTCCTAGTGAGGCAAATCTTTGACGCTGTCGTGAAGAACGATTTTCATAGAAGAAGCTATTCGAGTTGCGGTTGACGAGATTAAGACGCGCCTTGTCGGTAGCTGTGCGACAGTTAAGAAGATAGCCATAGTCTTCAATTGCGCCTTATTTACGCTATTCTCAGACAGCTGTTATGCGTTGTATTATACATTTTCTGACAGAACTTGTTGGAAGTTTTTGAGTTACATAACAGCAATACTTGTTCGATTCGACATCTAAGCTGTTCTGCCTGCCCCTGCGCTGAGCCAAACAGGGTACGGTAACAGGTTTCACTTGGTTTTCGTTTTACGTTGGATTATCGGAGAAGTACTGGTTATTTTAAAGCCAATTGAAGCAAACTCCGTTTCAAATATCTCAAAATAATTCTACGAAACAAATTACGCTTCCTTCGATCAGTGGCCTTCTGTCACCTTTCCGGTAACAATACTACGTCCCATACTGTAGAACCTCCTTGGCTTCTGGGTGAAAAATTATCATAAATGATTTCGCCTTTATCCATTGGAATTAAATGAACATTATTAGGGAAGTTGAGCAGAAACTAAATGACCTGCGATACACAGTGGAAGTATTAAAATTAGTCAACTAAGGTTCGCTCAGTTTTCGTTGGGTAACTTAAGATCTATATGGTCTTGAATTGTCATGGTGATTCACTAAATTCAGTAGAGTTTCTCAGAGGTTAATCGTGATCATGTTGGCTTCTTGAAATCTTATAGAAATGTTTGATGATGCATGTTTAATTTTTTTACATGCAGCGACTGTATGAACTTTTTCAAGTAATTACTTAACCACTACGAGGTCATATCGAAATTATCCAGAATAAAAGCAATATAATCATCTTCATAATGATTATCTAGCCACTTATTCCGATCACGCATCTTGTATAGAATTTGTGCTTTTATCCTAATAAAATTGAGCGCATTTTTTTTTAGAAATTTCGGTTGTATAAACGCTGTGTCTTAAGTCTGGATGAAAGCATTCCTATAAGTTTAGCATATTTATTGCAGTCAAATTTCGGCTTTTAAATGACAATTCTGACCCGAAGCGGCCCAGAATTTGAGCCGTATGCGGCTTAAAAGTCAGAAGCTAGCTAATTAGGATAACAGCAACGCTTTTTTGGATAACGGGGCATATGATAATTGAGATCTTGAATACTCGAAGTGATAGTCTTTTAAAGCAAGCAGCAAAAGGGTTCCAAGCTACAAATAAGGGATAGAGAGGAAGGCCGTCAGAAGTGAGCAGGGTCAACTGTGTCCTAGAAGAAGGTGGAGGGCCAGTGGGGACAGTGGGCATAAGTGCGAAAAGGGAGCTTGATGGTAAATAGTGAGCTAAGGTGAAGGTAAGTGAAGATAACAAAGCCAGATGTAGCCGGAGAAGCGAATAAAGCGATACAGATAAAACACGGGAAATTTGAAATGAGACGTGTCGTTTGAAAAGACCTGGAATTGATAAGTTTTACAGCCGCGATGGGATTCTAAATCGCCAAACTAAAAATGAGAAGCAAATATCAGAATTTGAGAGGAAGATCAACTGACCTGAGTGAGCAATTATTATGGAGTTGTGAAGAAACATGGCAGCCTACATGTGAAAAGCGAGGTAGTACACTTTCATCACAGTTTTTGAATTGTTCCTTGTGTACTAACATTTTTACTGAGTAATTATCAAGGACAAGGTGCGTCGGGGTTTATTGTTACTTATTATTTGGTAATACTCCGTCACGTCCTAATAATATGCCTAGTGAAGTTAAGATCACTACAGAATGACTGCTTTTTGAATATTGAGACGGATTCATGTTGGATTGTCAAAAAATATGGAACGTTTCTCCAGCTAGGTAGTTGATAAGTCACATATCTCGAGTAATATATGGGTCGCTTCAAACTTTAGATTAGATAGAGTATTTTAAAGGCGGGTGAAATTTCTGAAAAGCATTGCTGCCTTTTATAGTTCTATTACGATACAAAACAAACGTTGCTCAAATCCAGAAAAACGTCTACTCCTTATTATCCTGATGCGTTACCGAAAGGAACGGTAAAACAATAGCTCTGTCGTTTTCACTCTGGAGAAAGACGCTTCTGGTAGTGGTACGGAAAATGTTGATGAAGTTAGTGCAATAGCCATTATATAGTCAAGCAAATAGGCAGTAATAAGGAAATTAGCTGCAATCGATATTTGACTGCCATACGAATTTGCGCAAACAAGTATACTCGGCCGCGTTCTCATCTGCGAAACTCTAGAGAAACGCAACACAATCGAGCCATTAGAGCTATCGGTCACGAGTGATTGATAGAAACAAAGAATAAATAAAGATGCGAACGTAGTCTGTAGCAAAACCCAAACTGACGCCAACGGAGGCAATGCTGTATTTTTTTGACTTTGGAATTGAAAAGAAATCGTACATTATGGGTTTCTGCCGGCGAGCAAAGCGATTGATTTAAATTTTTCTTGCAAATAGCTAATACGGGTACAACAAACCACTGAGCAAAAATCGACTGGAGGTGATGAGCAAAAAGGACGTCGTTTTTAACCATGATAATACAGCCAGACTACATACGTCTTTAGCTGTTCGGCAAAAATGAAAAAACTCAAAGAAGAAATTTTAATGGACCTGTCGTATAGCCAGGTCTTGCATCACCAGACCATTGTCTGCCTCAGTTTCTGCAGAACCTCCTTATGGTACTGATTTAATTTGGGTAGACGGGCGCACAAAATGAATCGTTAAAATTTCCTACCCAGAGGTCACAGAAGCTGCATAATAACTGGATTATGATGTCACCAAGGGTGGCAGAAAGTCATCGATCAAGATGGAGTATTTTAAGTTTAGTAATATTATTTCGAAATCAAAAAATAACTGCTTCAACTTTGGCTTGAAAAGGATTGACACTGTTTTTAACAACCCACTCTATTCCCTACAGTACCATAGAGTAAATACGTATTCCCGATTTCTATCTACTGCTTTGAGCTGAAAGAATTTTCAAACTAATTAAGTTAACTCTCCCACCCTTCTCCCTTAATCAAACCCATATAACATTATTCATTATCACAAATCACCGAATATTAGGTAGTTTAAACATGGATGCAGCGCTAGAAACAGGTGCTAACAAAGTAAAGTATTTTAGGTTAGATCATATAACAGCCGATGAGAGACGTGTCCTATTCACGGCTTCGACGGCCTCTTAGGCAAAATGAGAAGCAGTTGTCCTATTGTTATGAATATAAGTACTTTTCTCAACGTGACTCTTATATTGGCTCATAGACTATTATTTCCACTCAGTTCCGTAATATTACGTTCAATCGTTACGGCCAAAGCTTATTGTTAAACGGAGAAGGGCTAGCCAGAAGTTGTATACAATACAATAAAAAGAAAGAAAGAAAAAGCCTGCAGGACACACATTTTAACGCTATGAATAATTCATTTCAATGTCGTTTGTTGTTTACTATTACCATTATTGCTACTTCTGTTTTCAGCCTCTACCATCGGTATGGACTGCGAAACCGTCATATAGATGTCATAATTACACGCAAACGAAACTGCATTCGTTGTAGGCGTTAATTCATGATCTTGCTCAGTATAATTTCGGCAAAACGCTAAAATCTCTATATTTATGTAGTTGGAGTACCTTGCAGCCAACAAAAGATTCTACTATTCAAATGTTACTCTTAGATAGAAAGGTAGAAGCTCAATAATGGCGATAATCCTTTTATAGTCGCGTTCTTATTTTGCCGATCACATATAACGATATTCGCGGCATACACCGTCGCTGCTTGTTTCAGTAAAGAAACCGTTACATCACCTTAACACAACGGTAATGTTAGACGCGTCGTCAAAATCTGCACATACATATCTGTATGCAATGTGTGTCGATGTGATGTTAGCAGTCCTGTCCTTTTTGCAGATGGCTGACGGCTCAGACGGCTATCGTTTTTGGCGGCGTTGCCGCCTTTGCCAGTACTGCTATTGCTGCGAATTTCCGCCTGCGTTAGTACTAGAAGTACCGACGCAGTAAGTCAAAACATGGCTCCGAGCGAACTAGCTGTATCCCGCTATACGCACTGGTATCAGGAGGCCGTCAACGGTGTCCGACCGTATATACGTACTTACGTACTAGTAGGACGACGTTGTGGGCGCGAGCTTGCTGTTGACTGCCGTCTACCTAAGTCCGGCCATAGCGTTCGACTATTGGATTCCCAGGGCTGGTCCGCCTGGATGCAGGGGTGCAGACGTTTGGGAAAAACTTATCAGCGCACACCAGACTTCGCACTCGGATGCGCCCGATGTTCATCCCTTTACTTGGACCACCGGTGTTTTTTCTTTTCCCTGCAGATACACTCACACACAGAAGCACTTGTTCAGTCAGCACTCACTAGTTTGACGCCCTTCCGCCCTGTCTCTCTTCTCGATCCTTTTTCTCTCGTGAAGTCGCTTCTCAATCGCTTGCACGAGTTTCTCCCGGCTCACTAGCCTGGTGACGATCCTCCGACAACGGGAAAAGGCCGCTCCGACAGTGAATAATAGGTGCACGACCTACAGCATTCTCCGTCTGTTGCTTGCCCAATTCCCTTTTCTCTTTCTTTGTGCTCACCTTCTTGCCCCGCAAAAGTACAGAAGTGAGGCCGCGTTGTCTGGCATCTGCTGCAGTGCAAAAACTATAGGAAGGCAAGAGGAGTTTCGTCCCTAAGAGGACATACATCTGAAGCAAAATAGTTGTATGCCTCTTTTGGTCTGAGCCGGTGGAAACCGACAAAACTAGTCCTAGTACAACAGTTTGGCCGGCTTGCTGATTCTCACGATACGCAGATGTAACAGGTGAGCACTGCTCTTCACTTGCACGGAATCTACCGGCCCGGTTTTGCACCGTTCGACTCCATGGGAAAACAACTGAGAAAAAAAAACAGCTGTCTTTAGTTGCACATATCTGGTCAAGAAGAGGAGTTAAAGGGCGACCCAGTCTCTGGTTTTCCATGTCTCAGACGGTCGATTGCCGTCGAGATCTTGTGCAGATCAGAGTAAAAACTGAAGAGATTGGGGGTAGGCGGGGTCCGAGCATGGTGCATCCAGTGGGAAGAGCCAACTCCCAGTAACACGTTTGAGCGGGGCAGTCCACTTGTCCACAGTGTATGTCTAACACGCAGTTAAGCGCAGTAAAAATGAGGTGTTCTCACATAGTGCTGAAAGCTTATATACGTATGCCCGGATCTTATTTACATGTGTACATATACCATGCGCGTATTTGTTTTTATAAATAGTTAATTAACAATTAGCCTCCCTATTGGGCTCAGTTCTAACCCGGAAATTCTGTCGAAGAACTCTAAGGATTTCGGTCTACTTCTCTTTACTTTTACTTAGAAGATTCTTGAGTCCAAGTCAGCCTGATTACTATTTACAGTTCGTTGCCCTGTATAGCTCAAGCATACAAGAAGAAAAATGGCTAAGACAAACCTAACAAACAAAATCCTAAAAAGTCTGTTAATGCTTCCCCTACGACCCCAAGGTAAAGTTAGATTCACTCTCGAAAAGTAAAGCAACTAGCCGAAGGATTTATTTTTCTAGGGTCAGCTAAACATTAGGGCTCCTTCTCGATCTGTCCACCATGCCCCTGCTTTTTACCATTCGTCAGTCTAGCGAAATTCGCTTCCACATAACATCCAGGAAGCTGACCGACCCTATGCAAAGATAAAACGCAGTCGGTTCGAAACGTAGAACAAGTCAGAACATATAAAAATACTTTCGCATGTTGTGTTCGGTGCTGATATTATATACGGTTTCAATATGGAATATGTTCAATATGATCATTTTGGACGTCTCCAAAAAAGTATCACAGAAAAGTATTATTATTCCTCTTTAACTCGCACAGCTAATGTAAACCTATCAATTATACGTTGTTTTTTACTCGTCATGTTGAATTTCAGTTCACGCAGCTACGCAAGGAGGCGTCGGATGTTGATGCGGAGGCGTCCATTGTGTCTGCGGCACTCATGTGTTACTCGTGGGGTTGCCAAAAGGTACAATTCTTAGTACCTGATATGAAATAAAAAATATAGAATATAGGTAAATGAGAAACTAATCACGAGTTAAGTAGGGGTCGTACAAATTCTATGTCTATACCTATAATTCTATGCCATTTTAATTTGAAAAGCATTTTCTTCATTGCGAACGTTCAAATACAACCTTAACTTATTAATAGGTCGTAGAGCTAATGCGAGAGGTCGAGCCCTCGGGAGGAGCCGCGAGCGACGACCCTGAAGATGATTCGTCGACAGATGTCAGCGCCGGTTACCACTCTGATTCCGACTCGAATTGTACTCGTTCCAACTGTTTGCTCTACAGCGCGGCGCCACAGACAGCGAGCAGCGCAGGCTCAGGAAACCGCGGTACCACCCCTCACGGTATGTCAATTCCGCCCTTTGTCCAACACCCGTGAGTTATATCTACTTAAGATCCTTGTCATTACCATTTACGAGCGTGGCAAGCCACCAACAACCGCACTAAAATCAAATACAACAGGATGAACATTGATCCGATACACCGACAGATTTTCTTTTAATCTACAGAAATATAACACAAGGTTATTCATTAAAGACAGCGAATATATCTTGAGGAACGTATTTTGAGATACTTATTTCTGCATATTTTTTAGCGCTGTAAGGGATTTACTATAGAGAAAAGCAAGTTATCGTGAATGCATTTTGGAACTTAGGCGCGACAACCCGCGAACTGTAAATATTTAAGTCATTGCGTTATTTGTCAGGTTTGATAGTAAATTAATATTAACAGGCAACGGCACATAAATCGTAACTTTTTTTTATGCTTTATTTATAAGGCTGTACCGAAATAGACACAGATCTTTCAACAATTTTTTGTCGTAAACTGGAAGTGTCATTTTTGACAGTCATATTTATTCAACATAACGATTACTCAACGCGATTGGTGCTTCAATTCAAGTTGTAAACGGCTCGTTTTAAAAGTTCCTTTTGCAACTGCCTTTTCGATAAGAATACGAAGCGAACGTTATCAATCTGGGCTATTCGGCGGCCATAGGTTCTTGGTCTTGAATATGGTTTTATTCTCAAGCAGTCAACCCTGCACGAGCTGGCTTGTTGGAAGACCTATGGTCTACCTTCGGACATTGCAGCTGTACAAGGATGCACCCCACTTTGCAAAACAAGCGGATAATACGTTCGTTTTATTACAAGGACTAGGGTGGCATGACGAATTTTTCTATGGGCATCGTACATAGAACATGAACTTCGGCCGAAAATAGACTTTTCCCAACTATAGGCGCATACCATAGATCATGAGTAATAAATCATCTAGGGTTCATTTTTACATTGGAAATTTTTAAAAAAAATTGCTTATAGAAGATCGAAAACGACCTGCTGCTTTTTGAGAAAAAAACTGAGTAGTAAACAACACCGGTCGAGTCCTCCGGTTTTATTGTCCCCGGAAAGCATCCGCCAGACTTCTATGACATATAACATACGCCTGAGGTCTTAACACCTCACGCTCAGTCACATAAAATTTCTTTACATTAATAATTAGAAATGCACCTTCGGGCAGTAATGATTAATTTTGAGGCCCGCATTATCATTTCTTTGTTGTAGATTATATGTTGACCTGTACTGGAACATGCCCTTTTCCTTTTTCCGCAGCTTCGACACGGTGATCTGTCGATTTTGAGTGAACCAAAAGGGTTTGTGTAGAACGCAAAGATTGGATAACAGCTGATCTTCACCCCAATTTCAGAAATAACGTATGGTTGCTGTTCACAACGAATTTGCTGTTTGGTCGTGGAAAGAAATGGTTTTTGTGTGCTGTCAGAAGTAGCGGATGAACGCATGCCCGTTACCCCACTAAGTTTGTCCTAATTTAAGCGCCTCTCGTATATAGCCTTTGAAGATTTCTTGACAAGCGGCACGTATTAGTTTTCGAATAAACAGTCGTCTTAGAATCCAGCTTGTTTGTTTCACTTGCCTAGCATTGAGTCGATAATGCTACCGTTTTACTAGAAACAACACGCGAAAATCAGTGGCAGTAACATGTTTAAGTGTCAAAACTTTTCTATTGGCTTCTAGTATTGCAATCTGTTTGGCGCAGGGCAAAAATCTTCCAACACTAATGGCTACGCCAATGTTAGGACCCGTAACGGAGTGGGGATACCTTTCAATGTGTTAAGAGTTTCTGATTCAGTATCATTCCCCTTTGTCAAAGGCACAGCCCGATATGCTAATATTATAACGCAAATATCACTGGGTGTCAACTGGACATCAAATATACAACCTCATGGTTGGGTGTCAAGCGCTGCGTTATATTACCAGTGCAGATTTGAATTGACAACTCGTTTTGCTAAATTGCGATACATCATCAGTATCTGTCTTTATACCTATAAATGTTCATTTCCGCGGCATGATAACAGCTCTAAGTTAATTCCATCCGCGCAAGCCAGACTAGCTAGTCAATAGTTTCAGTGATCTTTGATTCCACTGCGTTTTTATATAAAGAGCATTTCTGATTCGGATTTTTTCCTCTTCACCTTCCGAGACAAGTACAATATTAGCGTTTTTTTTTTTGCCTTCCTTCAGAAGCACCCACAGACAAAATATTCGTATAGCCTGCGGATAGCGAAAACGCATGTGTCATTTTAGTTCATGAACAGGTCCTTAGTGTTAACGCTCCATGAAGCGTGTGAATTTGGTCCCACGATTGCGTTCGGCCCTCGTGCGCCTTACCGATAATCAATCAAGACTCTGATACGAGGAGTTCTATATCAATACTCCGGCCAGTAGTTCCCGTTTCTCGCTACCTGCGTTTCCGCCTCAGTCACGATGCAGCACTGAAAACTCAAGGTTGATCCTTGTGTTCCTTCTATGTTCGTTTCACGGCCTAAAGGCATCTAGGACCTCGTTCCGTTTCATAAGCACTTTAAGTTGGCACTGTCGATCCTCGCAGCAGCTGCCCGTTCGCTTTTTCCCCACAACCTTTACTTTACTCCTACTTGAACATTTTCAGTACTCACTCAGCAAAATTCGATGCTCCGGTGAGTGAAGTCCTTTAACTACTCACTTCTTTCTACGAGGTAGTTTCCAGGTTAGAACGGAAGCAGCGGTGACTTTCCATAGTTCGCTGTAGCCGATGCCAACAATCGAAGAAGAGTAAGTCACTTAGAACGAGCATGTTGGCAAGGGATGCATATACGGAGTATAAAAACAAGGAATAATGATAAGAGTATAAAAGAGATAATACTTACGACATTCAAATTTAGTTATATTATTGAATACATGAATATTGTTATGTTTGCTTGAAACGAAAGGGTCATGGCCTATCAACCACAGTAAAGACATAGTTCCACTGTGTCATAATACGTGTACGAATCCTTGCAGATGAATGAGTTAAGTTCATCGTATTCAAAATTGTCAAGATCATTGTATAAAGACAAATATCAGAAACTCAAAAACAATTTGTAAATAAAAAAATACGTTTCCCGCATATCCATGCGTGTATATCTATCTATTACCCCAATACACATCTATTCATATTGACACTTATATAGATTATTCCTGTCTGTTCTTGCTTGATTTTTATACAAACGCTTTTATGTGCAAAAAAATATATGTGCATTCACATATAGGTAGTTCTTTATAGACAGATATTATCACAGGGCTATCTGATACTAGTCGTCCCCGGTTAGGTTCGAGAAGCGACAAATTTAATAATGCCCTTGGGCTGGAGCGGCGATAGCTGCTTTGGCTGCAGGGGCGGCTAATGTCTTGGTGGCATATCCGTACGAATCAACGGAGGCACCCGTGACAGCGGGGGAGGCAACAGCCATCTTACTGATGAGCGCAGTATATGCTACCTGGTCATAAGTTGGTGCGTTGTGAGCATATCCGTATGAAGCTACACGAGCAGCAGTCGTTGCCTTGGCAACAGGCGTACCATGAGCATAGCCATACGCGGGGGTATGAGTAGCATAACTGTATGAAGCCACAGGGGCGGCGAAGCTGGTCCTGGTCAGGGGTGCAGGAAAAGCGGGAGTGCCATAACCGTCAGCCGGAGCGGCCAAGGCGGGAACTGCGTAGCTGGTGTAAGCGGTCTGCGCGGCGATGGTCGCCTTATCTGTGCTGGGAACAGCATGCGCGTATCCGTAAGCGGGGGCGGCGATAGCGCCTTTCGTGACAGGAGCAGTTTGTGTATATGCGCGTTGTTCGTATGTGACGGATTTAGCGATAGGGGCGTAGTTCGCTACGGAAGAGCGGGTAATAGCCGGAGCCGCAAATCCATAAACAGGGACAGCGGTTGCTGCCTTGGCAACAGGAGCGGCATGGGCATAATCGTAAGCTGGGGTAGGAAACGTCTTAGCAGCAGCAATGTACTCGTGCGAAGCAACCGGAACAGCAGCGACGGGGGCTGCTAAATGAGCAGCTCCATAGGCGGGAGCAGTAACAAGTCCTTCATAGGCAACGCCTCCGGCCTGGACGGCAGCGAACAAGAAGGCGACTACGACAAACTGGAAACAGAGAACAGATTAAAAATTGTCATTGAAAATATAGAAACACACCCTTGAAATTGAGGATCAGCTTTTTAAGGTACGTGGTACACAAGACAGCTGCGGTACTGTTTTGAAACTGGGGCAAAACTAGCTAGCCCAGAGCAGACCGTATCACGTGCAATGTAGAGAAGAACTACGCGGTACGAGCGAAGCTAAATAAAGGCGGAAGCGTTTTTGTGCAACGAGGCATTTTTGCATGTATCTGTATACAGGGTGGATTACGTTTCTAGATAGCTAGTTAGTCTGACAGAAGGTGGCGTTTGCATAGGAAGAAGGTTGAGGGAACTAAAGATAAGAGACGATGCAAACTCGCTCTTCCTTGTCGCTGGTCTTGAAACTATTGCTGTAACCGATCTCTTGAAAAGAATATCATCGTAGATTATAATATGAGCAGAAATATGGAAAAAGAATAAGGTATAAACGCTAAGAATCTAATGCTTGCGCAAGCGATTAATTAGGCGTCGAAAACAGAAACTACAGTCTGAGAACACCCAACGGGGAGCAAACGTTCAAAGTACGGTTTAGGTTAGTACTATTATATCTGCCGAGAGATAAACACTTGTAAGTTTTCATTCCTTTAAACCCACCAATAGTGTTAAAATAGGAAACACAAGCGAAAATACCGTCGTTGAAGGTTAGGGAAAACACATGGCCCGAAAGGAAAGCCAGTGTGTCCTTGAGAGACCCACTGGACTAGAATCAGCGGAATGAGTTGCTAAAGGTTTACCACTTCGTATTGTACATATCCAGTCAGTACGTCATGCACATTAGAGTTGTACACATCGCTCTATCATAGTTAGGTTGTTTAACGGGGGCCATAGGGGGCATGGCCAGTTCAAAAAAACAGAAAGTCGATCTGCACTCAGCGTACTTACAGCGGTCATGGCTGTACTTATCTCTTACTCTATGAATTCGCTTCTCTTGCTTGTTAACTGATTACTATGGCTACTAAAGCTGTCGTTTTGTTGACGTGTCGACCTGCGACCAACAACTTGTGTCCCGCGGTCAGATGATAGGGGCCCTAAATAGGAAAAACAAC
This sequence comes from Varroa destructor, assembly GCF_002443255.2. NCBI lineage: Eukaryota > Metazoa > Arthropoda > Arachnida > Mesostigmata > Varroidae > Varroa > Varroa destructor. The sequence continues at coordinate 35,541,345 of NW_019211458.1, read as the reverse complement.
CGGCCCCTCGCCCTCCGCCCACGGGCTATGCGAGTATCGCCTTACGCATATCCACTTACTCGCCTCCGCCACAGAAGGAATCAATGTAACAAAGAAATGTGCGGGAAGTGTTGGCCGCTGGCAAACGCGTCGCTGTTCTTAGTACACGCTCTGTGTGGATCAGTGCACACTCCCATGATAAACAACTCTACTACCCCGCACAAATTGTGCAGGACAGGCTACCGCAGTCAAACAGCCGACAATTCAAATTAGGGATTATATATTTATCCATATAAATATTTTTGCGCATTAAACAAACGATCGAGCCTTTCCAATCGTTACCCGCTAGTTTACTTTCACCGCTGGTAATTGGTTTATCATCGATAGCTTACGTGCATCGATTTTTTTGCATTAACTTAGCAAAAATAATGTATAGAAACATTTATTTATTTATTATTTTTCCATAAAAATTCGAAATTTCACAGAAAGATGCCGTAAGAAAGAATTTAATTCTTAGATGGGCATGCACTAATCATTTTTTATATCTATAATGAACTTCACTCAGAGTTTGGAATCGAAAGAAAATAATTATAACCACTACAAGCCGTGTTAGGCAATGACAGCGTCCTAAATAGAGCAGCCGTAGATGGACGTGAAATTCCCAGGGAAAATTTCGTGCAATTAAGAGAAGTCAAGCTCGACAAGTAGCCGCTCACCTTTATGTCCTGCCTACAGTTACAAACTTGGGAAGTTTGCATCCTAAGTCTCTTGTGAATACAATGTTTAGTCATTTGTGTAAAGCGGTTTCAAGCAGCTACAGGGTTGAATTCGCGCACGAACCTTATTTTTATATACCGTATAAAGGCACATATAGCATGTGTCTGCATGACTGTACGTAAATCTCTTGAGACCACTTCGAGAGAATAGCCTTTCTACTTACTGAATTAGAAGATGACAATCTAGAAATGGCACGAGACAATAAGATGGGTGTACGCCCAAAAACGGCGTGATTTAGTAATTTGTCGAAGACATTTGTTGGATCTTGTGAGTAATAGGAGCAGATTTTAACCCAATGAGGTTAATTTACAGTCTACAAATTAACCTTGCCTCAGGGAATCCTGCCTGAAGCTAACTCAGCATCCAGTGCGCGAAAGCACTCCGGTAAGGCTAGCACCAGCGGAGTCCATTGTCGTGCAATGACTGCACGGTCTCTTACTGCAACGAGTGTTAATAAAGGTAAAACTAACAAGATCGTCTTCAGGAGAAATCGGTCGCCCGAGTGTCCAGTACAAACTGAATGGTTATATATGTACTCATCAAATTGAATCATATATTGCTACATATTGTTAGATAAAGCGTCTGTGTGCGCGCAGCAACAATTGTCAACCACTTGACTGTGAATAGGCAAGATACAGTTGACGCTACTGCTGTTTGAGACGGACGCTTTACACCCCCTAAATAAGCTCGGAAAACTTCCTAGACAAAACACTATTTTTGGGTGATGATTGCGACCGTCAATAATCTCGACTTGTCGACTCGTCACAAATTGAATGAACTAGAACGACGGCGGGTCCGGTTAGTTCTGTGAAGTCAACCGTTTTTAAAAGCACCTCAGCCAATGTCGTCGGGCTGAAGGCAGCCAATCAGTCGAGCACAACAGATGTGCACAATATCGTGCGTACCGAACACAGTAGCGACTACTATTCTATCTGTTTAATATCAGAGACTATACATCGGTTGACCTCTGATAAAGTGATAAGACAAAATATCGAAGTATGCCAAGTTAATGAATCATATATTACGTCTATGTATCGCATACAAACGTCTCGTTCGATACACGCGATTGATATCCAGTAGCACCGGGCGAATGAACTAAACCTATTGGGTCGGAATGATTTGTTTGGAGGTGCCGGGGGGAAACATTGTAACGGTTATTGTGATAACGTGACTCACAATTGGTCCGTTATCTTCTTTCTGTTCAGGCTAGAAGTACCAGGGTTACTACTATCCGCATGGCAGTAATAATAACAATATGGCCTAAAGGTGCAAAACGACATCTGATTGGCCTGAAATGCTGCTATTAGGATTACTGTTTTGATGGCAGTTGACATATGTGCATATTGTGATCCGTTTATATAACAGCAGCTCAAAATTCGTTTCCCTCACCAATGATTTAAGCTGTTTAGATGCTGGATAAATAAACCGTCGTCTGGTAGTCTTCATTGCGGCTTTCGTTAGCCGGAAAGAAAAGGCACCCATCGATCTTCGGGCCAGTGACTCTAGCGAACATTTGCTATGTCTCAATGACCATTTGGATAGAAGCATATTTTTTACTCCTTATCGAATAAATACCATGGACAGAACCGTATCGCACAGATAAACAAATTATAAACTCAACACAATCTTGTTTCGATCATTATGACTATTACTGTAATTAGAATATACATATTGTATTGTATTGGCTGACTTTATAATGACTCAGTTTCGTATTGCCTCGGATGCGGTAGAACGAATGCCACCGGAGCTATCATGTAGGGCTGCATGCAGGCATATTTGTATTGGTTGTAATTGGTTCTGACGCAGAAATAAGCCCATTCTGACAGAAAGCTGCGATGAACTTGTACAAAAGTGCGATATTTCCAAGTACAGGTACATTTTTAGAAGCTTTTCATTTACGCGACGCTTGTAACCCACAAACTCGTATCTTCAAACTTAGCTGTTTATTAATGAAGCGGGTGATGTTTCCAGTTGTGCATAACTTCCAAGCCAATCAACTTCGAATGTCACCTGTATACTAGTACTTATGAGGTCTTTGGTACATTCTTTATTCAGGCATTACGTATTTGTCTAATTGAAATTCAACTGGGATTTCGTAAACAAAACTATGCGCTTCTTTTACTTCCATATTACGTATTTCCAGACCTGACAATATGTTACTAGTATGAAACGCAACTTCGTGTATAGCTAAATCGAAGACTTTTTCAATCTCGGCTGCCGAATCTAACAACTGTCGCCCGAGGTTTAGCTGGTAAGGCTTTCGTAGTGCCACAGCTCAGCAAGATCTTGAATTCGGTAATTCTATTTGGCTCTCATCTAAATCAATAAGGCTTCTTTTCGTTCCATGCGCTTTCCTGAAATGTTTGATGGTCATCGCCGTTCGATTTCATCGGCTATATCGTTACGTTTCTAACAAATGAATCTACGACCAAGCCACGCACTGGGGTTGGATCTAGAAAAAAATACGACGATTGGTACAACCGCGCCTGAATATGAACGACAACGAAACGCTTGTCAAACCACTGTAATTCGTTACTTTGCCGGGACGAATCTAAGAGACGCTTTCGGTCAACGGTGGCCCAATCTTATTCGATAAGCCGTCGTCTTAAGCTGCAAATTAATAACTTCGACCAAAGCATCATAAAAGAACTAAAGCCATTCCGTTGAACTAGGCAAGCCTTCGACAGTTCATGCTATGGGCACTTAGAAAACAAATAAAATATGACCTTACCTCATCATGCGTACGACCACACATTACAATCGTTATCAGGTACAAGCGCAACAAACATCGCTACCTAGCTAGGTAGCGATGTTTTGTTGCGCTTTCGTTTGATGAGGGAATAGTAGAAGACCCAGGCGTCGGTAACAACGCACATTTCTAGCGTTCAGTTACTGTTTTTACCGTTACGGCGACTACTACCAGAGCCTACGGTCGAAGCAATGCGACCGAACGCTGCAGTATTTTACGACAAATAACATATAACACGGCCGGCCGACGCTACATTGAGACACAAGGCGCGACGTAGGTAGACAACGTCTGTTCGGTTATTACTCGTGAAAGATCTGAACCGATCAAAGTGAAATGATTATACTGGACGAAACGCAACGCCTCTAGATATCCGTCACCGGAAGCTGACTGCAATTTGGTGACACGGGCCATATCGCCCAACACAACCTCCTCCCAAATCTCCGTCAGGTCCTTCTCCTCCCGCGCGACTGCGGACGATAACACGAACACCGCCTAGTCCTGCTGTTGCTCCTACAATTGAAATAAAAAAAGGTTATGAAGGCCGATACATGTGTTCACCGTTGTCATTATTCCCAGGATGACTTTTTTCATTGATCATTATTAGTGAACTTTGAGCCGATGAAGCTACAGTTGCCGTCATTAGAAATGGATTAAAGAAGATCAATATGCGGTAGTGGAGCTTGTCGGATTATACGATATCCCAGCTGAGACAAATATGGCAAGGTATGGACTTCGCGTTTTGCTTTCCATATTTTCGTTTTCGATTACATTTTACGATATTAATATTCAGCTGATTTATATGCTTAGATTTTGTCAAAAATTGCAACTCACTCAACAAGAAGCTACATATAGCTATCAGCAGTGATACGGATCAGGCTAAACGCGATACGCCTCCTATAGCCGGAAAATTGCTGGCATCGAAGGGAGCGCAGAAACACAACGAAGATGCACGGAGTGACCACACCAACAAACGAATCGATGCCACCCCTCATATCACTTAGTCCTGTTCACTGTGAGAAATTGGTTTAAACGGTGGCAAATTTATTCTGGTATTTCTACGTCGATATGGATGACCTTTCTTTTTGAGCATTCTTCATTAAAGTTCATGATTGAGGGAACGTTGCTCAAACGATGATCAAAGCTATGGTTTAAGGATCGTGTGTTTCGACAACTGACTGACTATATGTAGTGTCTAAGATATGCAGTTGGATACTGGACGCTAGAGACGCCACAGTGGGTCTCATTGTCAAACGACACGATTGATGTCCTGCCTTTATTGCTTGTAGTTATCACACTGTACAGATCAGCGAGACTGTATAATAAAAGTTACGTCGAGTGGCCTATCAATAAGTTGCCAGATGAGCAATTAGTTTCATGGTTATTGTTATTGTTGTTACCACCATGCTTGTACGATCCGGTTTGGGTATTGGTTTTCCAGCTCGCTAGCAATGGCTAAACTGCTTGTCACATGGTCGCGAAAAGGAGAGCCGTTACGAATGGTCTGTTACAATATGTCTATTGAATCTGAATAGAATTGAACGTTTGTTTCCTATTTGTTTGTTTCTTGTTTTCTAAAGTGTGTTCCATACAAGTTTCCTCCTAAGATTGAGCGTTTTTTTAATTGTGTGTATTCACGCGTATTGGATTTACACATATGTATGCTAGAGCAGCAGCAGCAGCCATGAGCGTCAGCTAAAGTAATTACACTGAAAAAGCAGCCATCTTTAATATAGGTTCGTCAGAAACGTTTTCCGTTTGCGGTCCTGTGTAGTCATCAGCCGAAATAATTGGGCATCATTGTTGTAAGATATAAGAAAACTACTATAGGGGCATTATATCGAGCGCTTGTTATTTTAGAGGTGTCCCTATGCTGCGGTGAGATCTGCTGCCTTGCCAACGACGCTGACAGCTCTGCAGCGGCCAAATAATAACAACCTTAGCAAATGCAGCAATAGCAGCTGGAGGACCAATGAAGCCAAAGGCGTCCAAGTGGGTCAGTAAAGCTGCTGCTGGTGATACCGGTTCTATTAGCGTCGTGGTAGCCGCCGCTTTCTGTAATCTGTCAAAGCAACAACTACATACAAATGTATGTACGTACGTATGTATGTATGTAGCTGGTCGGCTGGCTACACTTGTCGGTGTCATTTCGGTTAGTCGACCTTCCTGCGGAAAAACGCGGTCCTGTTTCAGCTTATTACCAATAAGATAATCATGTATACATTTACCCTCAGTAATGTGCTATCCATTGCTATCTACCTATTTTTGTTAGTCCATTAGAGTTGAGTTTGCTCAATTTCGATTGCTGTTACTCTGGCATACAATGACGTACCAACCATTCATTCTCATGCGGCAATTCCTAGCTCAAATCTGAACAAAATCTGCCCACTAGTTCAGTACCCGTAGGACGACACTTCGGTCCTATAGTACAATGTCATTCGATTAGGACAAATGTGTTCTTTAAACTGACGCCATTGTAGTGTGTTACAGCGTCAAACTTTTTCATCGCTCAAACCCACCCAGTCTCTATAATCGCTACGGTGTTATCGCTATTACTGATAGGATCGTTGGCAAACGTTTAGCGAGCGCCAGTGCTCACTGATTTAGTCGAGCTTATGGTGACATCTTACATCGTCCTAACGACAACTAGACACCGCTAAAAACCTACATAGGATTCGGCCTATCTAGAAGCCTTGCTAACGATTTAGTTTCGCGTTTGACAATCCGACGGGCAGACGTTAAGTAAATATCCGGACTGACGTAACAATCAAAAACATAAGGACAGGTGGCGATTTCTCTCCCTGCAATGTAGGATTTTTCCAAAGTTCTAACACGGTGGTGGAGATAGATACAGATGCTTGTACATTTGTGTAGGTATAGATACGTAGACGGATGAAATCGATAGGTTTGCATTGTTGCCTTTGTTTTTTTTCACCCATTTTTAGCTACGTCACTTGCAAGGACCTTGTCTACATGACACTGCCGTAGTTAGTAACACCTAGGAGGATTTCTAATTATAGAATACATCTCACTATTGTCATATCGGTGTCGTCGGAAATTAGCTCAACTTAAGACACCAACTGTAACAAGTGCTATAAATAAGGCGTCAAAAACCAATGTGAGGTAAATTATTAGCGAAACCCTCATAGCGCATCGCTATCGTAACTACTACTATGGGTTTATGTGCGGACAGGCGGAGAGATAAAGTATCCGGGAGACGATTCAAATAACAAATAGCGTACGAAGGTTTGTTTGGAATTGTCTAATCTCCTACAAAGGCTCCTTATGACGATAGCCCGTTATAGAACCTGGTAGCAGCTGTTGTCCTCTCCGGGAAAGAATCAAACAAGGCATACGAAGCCAGCTGTCCATCAGATATTCATCGTCGACGATTGGCCGAAACTTATTATGTCGGTTTTTTTTATCGGGAACTCAGCTCGTGAAGCAGAGGCGAATAATGATTTCTTACATTACAGCAAAAGTGTCTTGTAATTGTCGATTTGGAAAAGGAATTTATTTAAGCTACGCATGACTGTTCGGTCAAGTCTTCATATAATTTTCTCTTATAACGAGCGAAGGCATTTAATATCATTATTATTACCCTTAATTGAAACACCTACGTTTTTATTGTTATATTATTAAACGTCGGATATTCTAGCTATCTACGTGCTGCTAACCTGCTATACGTTATGGAACGCAGCTTTGAGATTTTCCGCTAAGTAACTGCACGTTTCGACGCTTGAAAGCTGCTTGAGCTAGGCAAGAATACAACAGAGGAGGCCGACCGCTGAACTTTGGCGCTACCAATAGAACGTTCCTACCAGATCCGTTACACACCGTACAAAAGAACGCTTATTAAAAAGCTTTCGGCAGACTTCTCAAGCGAGTCCGTGGGGACACAACGCTGATGGCAGCCGCTTGGAGTGCAGCGAGCGGTGTCTACGCAGCAAGTTGTGGCAATTGTTTAGTGTAGACCGAACAGGGGTAACGGGCAACTCACAAACGATGGAAAGGTTTAGAAGCGTTGTATGGAGGTAGCCTGGTTATCGTGGAAATGCACACGGCCCCCAGAGAAAACGAAAGCTACGCCTATTGCCAGCGAACCGACATCGCTTTGCCCTATGCGGGCTTGGCTGGACCGTAACTTGTGAGCCCCCTGCCACCTCCCTTGGCCTTTTTCACCCTTCTAACTACATCAGCCACACGATACTCTAGACAGCCTTTAGTGCTCAACACTACTAGCTAAATCCGCTAGTTGTAGTAGTGGATGTAGTCCGTTTGAAATGATGCCCCACAGCTGCTCCGGATGTAAAGCTCCAAGTATTCAATGCTAACAGTAATAAGGGCACTGACGCGAATCTGTCCTGCTCGCCTACAGGCCAACTTCAGTGGACGGGCGCAAAGGTTCTGTTGTTTCTAGGAAAAGGAGTTCGTCGGTGCATCAGTGTTGTATATTAGTCGTTGTAGATGTATGTGCGTATGTGGGTCTGTCTTATACAGTAATAAAAAACGGGCCGATTTAGGTGACCTAAACAACGCGGCTATACTAAATATGTCGCTTAATAGGCACATAAGCGGGCGCGATCAGGTCAAGCCAGTTCAAACAAACGAAGGATATTATAGACTCAGAACTATAAATATGTCACTATAAACAAACTTGTAGCTCTATCCAAGTGAAATCGTAATATTATTACTAATGGATCCGTAATATTATTAGAGGTGATTATGAAGTAAGCTTCACCATTTTTATGAACGTTGCGTGAAGAGCGGTGCATTAGAGAGTGAACGGGACTATAGCGAAGTATTTGGTCCTAAACATTTCATTGATTATTAGTCGCTATAGCATGGAGCGATCTACTTCACAACGTTACCGCGTAACTCCTACAGAACCTACCTATTTCCTTTAGGTCATCTAAACTATACTTCAAATATTTATATTCTGTTTATAATTTATTATTCTCCCACGAATAGTTCCGAGACATTTTTATCTTATTCTTTTGTTAAGATCTTATTATAGTATTGATGATTATTTTTACCATCAGAACGCTTTTCGTATCACGGAAGCTAAGATGAAACATTCGAGAATAGACGTATTATAAACTGGGGTAAAGTACCGCCTTGGGGTTGTTCTGAAAGGTAATAGTTACATTTTAGTTTACCGGAAAGCATATTGAAATACCAATTACCTCCGCAAAGATTACAAAGAAAGTATGATCTACAAACGTTAATTAGTCCGAGTATAAAAGCTGGAACGATTAGCTTCCAATTTTCAAGGTCAGATCAGGCCTTTCTATATAGTAGGAAGGATGTTCTTGTTCTAGAATCAAAGGGTAACAAGGAGCAAGAAGAGATCGCGGCGTCCCTTGGGAGAGTAACCAAAAATGGAAAAGAAAAAATAAGAACGAATTTAAGCTAATGATGGAGAAAAAAAGTCAGCTTCATTTCTGTTTTTTAGCGGAGATGTTGAACAGTAAGAGCTATTTCCGAGCTATTTTATTTTCCCGCGGGAAACATCTCAGCTAGTTTTCACGTCAGTTGCCCCTGTCATCGCCCAAGTCTTCTTGTGGTCAGACAATTTATCCTTCCTTCTCGGGAAAAGTCTTATCCTAAAGCCGCCAAACAGTCCCCATGCCGGCTAACTTCCCCTTGGGGTTTTTCTATATGCGCCTCTATAATATTAATAATTAACCGCATACCGGGAAAGACCACACTTTCAAAAAAACATATTAGCGGTTGTTGACACTGACCGAGCTGAAGTACCGGCCATATTCTGTCAATGTTTTAGTGTGACCGAGGTTGGGCGCCAGTGGTAGTCGGTACCAGGAGACTGGTGACTGAAAGTGACTGTCGTGATGACCGTTTCATGAAGCAAATCGACGTTTAGATTTGCTATTAGTCTTTTATTTTTGAGACACGAATGACGAACAGACGTAGTAGGACCCATGGGAAAAGAACCAAAGGCTGGCTTCTATTTGCATATACCTATTAATGACTGAAGCCAGACAAAGAGAACGGACACTTTGGTTCACATATTGTTTGTTAGGTCGCGGCCATTTAATAAAATTACTCCATTTTAGACATATTTACAATTACTGGAAAAAATACACCCTGATAAAATTTCCATTGGTGTAGAGCGAGTGCAAACAATGATGCGGTGTAACAATATTGATATAGAAATAATCAAGTTTCGAAAAGCCAACTTTTTCTGTGCGAGGATAATGTCCAAAAATTCTAAATGTCTAGAAGAAGCGAACGTTCTTCAATCCATATCTAACGTCTTCTGATCCCTATACCGATCTTCATTGTTATACAAAAATATCTATATAACATTACCAGTTAAAGCCTATTAGATATTACCTATTCAAGCCGATAAGTAGAGCGCACGGTTCACACACACACGTAACAAAACGCGTAATAGCTATTACCTTCTGTTAATGAATATCAGGGTCGATTTATTTGTATGATTAAGACCTCTATAGCCTGCTAGAGCTTTGTAAGTACTATGCAAAGCCACTGACCACCTATACAGAGCCGATCGTGTTGTTGATACGCTTAACAACGAATAGAAGAGTGTACAGGGCTTCGATAAAGGTCAATGTATAGATCTAACCCTATGCTGCTGCTGCTGTGCCAGCCGGCGTACATTGTACCAATCTGTCTGATGGCTTCTATTCTAATTGTCGTTCGTGTATCACATCGAACGATTGTCGTGATGATGATAGCTAAAAACAAACTGACAAACATAGTTGAAATCGTCGTCATTACGAATAGCATTACTCAGTGTACCTGTGGATCAGTGGAAGAAATAAAACTTTATTTTTTCATAGCGGCCATTCGAGCATTGTTGTTTTTTGTACACACGTAACAGCATATATTGAAAGCGATCGAGGCTTTCTGTTGTGGATCGCCTCGTTGTCAAAAGTACGATGGGTGCGAAGCACCCCCCTCGATCTGTCGAATGTAGAGCATGACACACATAACAACAACAAATTACAGCAAACTACGCCGAAGTTAAAACAAACCAAGCAGACAGTTTAGCGGAAAGGTACTAAATCTACCACAGTAACGATACAACGACCAAGGGCCTCCTTTGTGATTTTACGATTTTCATATCCTGGCTGATATGGCTGTTTTAATGGTGAATGGCTGACTAGCAGACAGAAGGTAACGGCCCCTTACACCTAGCTAGTCGCCGGTAACAGCCCAGCTTAAACGGACGGCCGGTTGGCTGGCCTGAACGTAGGCCGTCATCAAATGATGTCTGTTAAAGTCAACTAGAATCAGATCGAACGCTAAAAATTTGGACCATCCGAATGTTGACGGTATTGACAAAAACGATACAAAATTCGCTCGGTATTCCGATACGGAAGTATGGACGTTCACTATGTATGAATCACTCGGACATTTTCCGCCTTTGATAAAATAATTAAACGTTTTTGTTCATTCGTCGCGTGGCAAAATACCAGCCTCATTAAGGCCACAATGCTTTGCTGTGACGGCAGAAGCAAACTATGACGCGTATCGGTCGAAAGTTTATTGCCGCCCTGTACGAGATTCGGTGAATAGCGATAAAATTTTTTTGAAAAGACGTTTTATTTAAAACAAGGCCGTGTTTTTTTTTAGTGAGATGGATAATGTTCATACCTTGCATTTTATAACAAACAGCCATAGTTTGCCGCGTTGTGAGTGCGTGAGCTGTACATTGTAGGTCCGCTCTTTGCTACTTTGTCACTATAAGGATCTGGACAACGGCAGCTCGTCGGATTCGATCACTTACGATAAAGGAATTGGACCAATTGTTTACAGATTGTCTCCCTGAAAGCCTTGCAAATCACAAACGTAGTAAAAAGTATTTGTGATGCGTATTTCTCCGTGACACAAAACGCGCTTGTAATCCACTTGCCTAGGTTTATTTATTCGATCAGAACAGTTATAGGGATTGCTTATGAGTTTACAGGACATAGAACTAATCCATTCTACACATTTATCCTTAAGGCCTGATCAGAGTTTAAAGGCAAAGGAAAATTAGAAAAACGAAATTGTACTTAATGGGCTCGGATTTTTTCGAACACATGCCCTAACTAACAGCTAAGGGTCCTTAACTCGATCCTCATTCAAAACATGACCATATAGCCTGAGGGAAACAATTATGATTCTCTAAAAACACAAATTTAAAAATACACCGATTGCAAATATTATTTGCGGAGTATGGTGTTTTTAACTGATGTTTAAACGACGCTTCAACGTGTATTTATAAATTCCTTTTATAGCCTCATATGATCGTTTCTCGCACTATCTGTAAGGCCGCCTTCTCTATGAATTATGGGAAGAACGCATGAAATAGGATTTTCAACGTTGAATACGAACAGATTATTCTCGCTGCTTATAATGAACTAAAAACAAGTCTACTAAAAATAGATAACCTTCCTTCATATCGCCTGTGTGCTGCGCTAAGGCCTTTCGACAATAAGGTTCCACAGCCGTCACGGTTTTCAAGTAAAAAACGTTCGTCCCCCGATCTTTTATTCGCAAAATATTCACTTCTGTCAATTATGCTTCCTAAGGGCAATTAAATTAAGAAGCCGTTAGAGTACACAGCAACCGAACTCTTGGTACTCCTGGCATTTGGTTACCAACAAGTGCATAAAGACCTGATGTCTCGACGAAAAATGCCCAGTCATCCACTCAAATAGCGGTATTGTTCGTGCCGCCTGCCCTGCTGGATTCTCTGTTCCCGATAAGGAGTCGCCCATAACTTTATGCTGCCTTACGATTCTCCTCTATAGACTACTGAGGATTGCAGAAGGGAAACGTAAGAAGCTACTATAGCCTAAAACAGTACTTGTATCAGTATAGCTTGACGCTGCTGAAGAACGTAATTACTCTGCCGCGGGCAGAGAAAATGCTAGTCGACATCTTGAACCCGCGTGCGTGCATGCATTACTTGATTATGTCGTGACTGCGTCAAGCAGGAGAAAGGACACAGATCTACAAGCCCTGTTAGCTACCGTTAATGTATGTAGTAGATTCAACAACTGGAAGCATTGTGCTGATCTCTTCGGGATGGGATGGGGTGTGGACGGACGGGGGGCAGAATAGAGCTATGCAGCCTTTCAGGTGACGCGTTCTATTACGGAGAATTTTTCTCGACTGCGAATTTACATAATGGGTAGTGTCTTATATATAGATACTTTGAGGGCATTAAGAAAAAGAAGGCTTCCCATTAACAATGTCTATATCTGTATACTTTCTATGCGAACAAAACGGATGTCTAGGCCTCTATTTGCCTCGAAGTAAAGAACAAATCTATGGCTGCAAGCAATGAATGCTTCTCACAGTTTTTCGTGCCATTATGGCCACACATTCGCAACGTCCCGTCTTATCCAGCTGCTTGTGCTGTTGAAGTTGGCCTATGTGTTTGTACCTTGGTACTTCTGTGGAGGTAGATGAGAATATGAATGAAGGAGAGGAGGAAACGGGCGTAGAGGACGTGCAAGCACTATGATACGGCTGTAAGGCCTAGAAGAATACCTGTCATAGACATCTGTGTACGAGCAAGAAGCACGCAAAGCAGGAAGCCGGCCGGCTGCGAACCGTAGCTCCTTTGCATAATGTGCTTCGGCTGTTTGCTGTTTGTTTCGCCGTAGCCAGGTGAGAAGATGGGTGACCTTTCGAGGCCATTTATGGGATTGTCCACAAAACTGGTCGTTAGCAGATGCTACACTGCGCGTACCATTACTTCACGAAGCCATTTAGACATCCACAATCATCGGTTCGCGTTCCGTACGCTGGCGTACAGGGACGCTGTTTTGACAACCGTGGTTTATTATGCGGCTCCACTGTACGAGTGCTGTCATTTTTCCGAATGCACGATACCGGCCTAACATCAGTTTAGCGCCATGCGGCTAAGCAAGTGTCGGTCCCCTGACAAGGAAAGTGGTGTAGAAGTACTGGCAATACGCAGAAGATATTGCGATGAATTCATACTTACAATCGCTTTTTGCCGTTAGGTCGTTGTGGTTACTAGCATCGGGAATCACTGGAAGTTATTTAAATTTAATAGGATCATCTTAAAATCAAACGGGAATATTATAAACAAACCGTATATTTACGTTTTCATATACCTTATATAAAGCGTCATAAAAAGCAACGAGAACTACAGCCAAACTAACTTTGACGCTGTCATGAAAGAATGATCTTTCCTTTCAGAACTTCCCACAGGAGAACCACTACGTCGAACTAGGTGAGAGGTAGTAGTAAGAGGTGAGAGGTTTCTTGATAGGATTGTAGGTGATGTGGTGCGTGATACAATATGTGCAGGCCATGGTGCTCTGTGGTGATGTATCCGACGTGCTCACTCGCTCTTCCTGTATCCCGGTCTTTTGCTGCTAGGGTATCTAGGGTAGGTAGCTGCTTGGTCGACAGGATGCAGGAAGGCAGACAGAAGAATGGTTTGGTCTGTGCGCTACAGCCTGCCTTCCTGGTCGTCATTGTTGTTGTCGGTCTCGACTCGCTCCTGAACTGATAACAGCAACCAGCCACCGTTACTGGTGAAAGTAACGGTAGAGTAACGGTGGCAGCAGCGGCATGTGAACCAGCCTCTGGTCTTGCGTACTCTCTCCAACCGTCTTTTTCCTCTAAGTGATTCCTGATTCCCTCGGGATCCCGCCTTGACTCCTTCGAGCCTATACGCCATACAGCGTAGCCCTGGAAACACTCTGTTGCTCGAGAGTGTCTGCCAACCTAGCAGCGATGGCATTGGCTAGTGACGCCCTAACGACTGCCATCTTCTCATTGCTGATTAAGCGCGAAAAGGGGAGTATTTAGCGAATAGTGGTAGTAGTCAGTTACCATCTGACCGTGCGGCATTTGCTTGGACTCCCGTTAGGTCAGCGTCCATCTGCAGAACGAAATTAGAACAGTTGCACGACTGCAGGAGCAGCCTTCACTGCTTCCGATGAGCTTTCTCAGCGGCGGTCCCGCCGCCGTCAACATCGCGAATCGTCTCATTACCGCACTCCGTTGCTAGCGACCGGGCGATTGGGTGAGCAGCCAGCGAGCAAAGTCTCTCTCCTGCCGCTATCACCGCCCGACGTGATGGTTCGAGAGAGCTGTGGTTCGTTGGAAGAGGAGGGGTAAGTGAGTGGGTTGAAACTCGGCTAGGCGACCGAGTTGTGAATCTTGGTGTAAAAGACCACCACAGGCCGGTGGAGGTATCTCTTCTCCGCCTACCACTCTGTTGGTAAGTAGGTCGGCGAGTTGTTTGCTTCGCTGTAATGGTTCCGTGAGTCGCTTGGCTAACAGCAGCCTTTTGTCGACTCCAGTGAGGGGTCACAGCAACAGAAACGGCGGCGACGTCTTTTTGGCAGCGGTGGTAATGCTGCTGCTGCTGTTGTTTGTCGTCTTCCACTTCTTCTATGACCTCGCACAGGAGAAATGCAGAAGCAAACTTTTGGCCCCTTCCTCTAACTGTACTACAGGGACAGTACTTCTCTCTTTAACCTGTGGGACAACTTCCATTCCCCTTGACCTCTTTCCGATGCCTTACCTTCGCCTAGAGCGGTCCTGCCTTTCGTACCCTTACACATAGTTCCTGCTCCGCTGAGGCCCGTTAGCAAGAAGCCAGGGCCAACTACACCTGGCCTCTTTAGTAGCCCCAAAAGCAACAGCAGTGGGCAATATTTCCATCCCTAAAAAAGCCAACGATAGCAATTACGCGAACACCAACGACTCAAGCCGTGGAGATCGTATTCGGCTTCGTATGGCACTTAAACAACAATTAGTTGGCACTCGAGAAGCGGTAGTAAACGTTGCAATAGGGATGTGATAGTCACGGTGGCATCCCAAAGCACCAGAAGCTACAGGACGATCGCAGTAAATGTCACATATCTTTTTCCTTTCTTTTTTTGCTTGCTTGTTTTTTTAGTATCGCCATAGTTTGTATGTCTACTTTTAAGCCCAACTAAAGGTTACAAGGTCGTTTTTGATAAAAGACACAGTGGTTAGTTATGTTTGGAACAAATGGCATTAATATCGCCTATGGCTGTGCTGTTTTTAAATGCAACAACGTTGCTGGTTAACTGGTCAGCAGATATAAATATTCCTCTTATAGATGAATATTTTTGTGCTACGGAGTACACGTGTACTTGCTCTCAATATCAGCATGAGTCTCCGAGCATAGAGAGAGTTCCGGCGAACGAAAGCACACGATGCTTGTCGGCCTTCTACTATAGCACAATAAAGTAAATATCCTTACACTGAGTTTTGTAAGAGTATATATATATATATATACAGATGAAATTGGTCGGTAACTTATGTAAGTTGTCGACCGATTCGTCTTTTTACGCCCTGAACCTGCCAACCCGCAAAGAATAGTAGGTTACTTAGTGGTAAACACATTAGCGTGTGCGATAGGTAATAACGGAATGTTACACTTTAGGATAGCGTTCGTTTTCCGTAAAGACCCGCGCTTGAAATATGGTCTATTGCGGATTTCCTAAATTAATTAAAATTGCTGAACTAATAAACACAATCCTCATATTTAGGACTCATTTAGGAGAGAATCCAAGTGCAAGCGACACGCAGCCACTCTAGAAGAAGAAATTCTGGTACGGTTTGTGGTCTGAAACTGTCATCGGGCCTTTCCTTGAAAATGACGATGGAGGTGATGAGCTCTATTGTACAATCTTTTTTTGCAGCCTAAAATGACGACGCTGTGTGCAGGTAACCTTTGGTGTTAACGAGGTGGGGCATCTTGCCACACAGCGTGGAAAAGAATCTGTCAAACCATGTTTTTATATTGGTTTACCTCGGTACGTGGCGATAACATCAAAGACTTGTATTGACTTCTCCCGATTCCTTCCTGCAAAATAACGTGAAGGAGTAACATAATGCCGAAAACAATCTTCGACATTAAAAAGAGAATTTATTAAAACATTAGTGTTAAATTAACGAGAACTTTTATTATACTAAAAGGATCGACTTATGGAAGCAGTCCTTGGCAGGACATTTGACTAACACTGTTTCGACATTACTATGTGACGCTGTTTATGTATATAACATATGTCGCACAATATATATATATATATATATATAGTGCAAATTAGATCTTCTATGCTGGATTAACGTATATAATATAATAAGAAACGCCCAAACACTCGCTTTTGCTTTTCCTTCCGGAAGCATTTCAATAGCCCGGCAACTTGTTATATAATGTACATTTGTCAAGTTATCTTTGCAATACCTGCATATATGTATATATATACAGACTGCAGCACATCTAAGGTCAGAATGGCTCCTATGAGTTATCCGTAAGCCCGTATCTAAACAAGACAAAATACTTAACTGGTGCTAGAAATGCTGTTTTTCATAGTCATGCTTAGACAATATAACCATTATTTACGGCAAGTACAGCTTCAATTTTAGTGTCTAAGCCGCTTACTAACTATTGTCAAGATATTTCCTATTTAATCCACAAATAGGTTATAATAGTAATTGGGCACTAATATGTAAGTGCTCAAAGCGGCCAAGGTCCGAGAGGTGCAGGGGGGAGCACAAAGAATCTCAAAAGGATCAGCTGTGGGAGCTTATCTGGGTGACCCAATTGACCATTGGTATTCTCCTTTTCAGAACGGCCGTTAATTTCCGTATCAAAAATCCAGGCATATCAAACATGGATCTTTGATTCACTTCTAGAACCATAGCGTCAAAACCTTTCTAAGCATCTTCTAGCTTGTCTTATTTTTCTTTTTAGGTTTTTCAAAAGCCGCAAAAAGCAAGCAAAAACATAGACCGTCGATATGGGACAAGAAGTTAGAAATGATTTGGTCAGGGTTTGTCCGCTCTAAAGGGATTTGCTAATAGCTTATATTCGCCTAATTGTGAGAAATGGCGAATTGTTTCTATATTGGTCGTTTTATTCAAGAAAAAATTGCCGTTTTTGAATATAATGATTACGATCAAGAGCGCTGGATGACCGGAGCAAGAACCAAATGAAAAGTTGTCAAGAATATCAATTTGTTTATTGGGGTAAACGTAAAATTTTTCCAAAGACGTACATCATTTTATCGGCTTCACTATTCACCGTTTGACCCACTCCCCAAAAAAATTAGATTTTGTACCTACCCCGGGGTCCAGGGTTATCATTCACCAACAAATAAACAAATGTAACTGTATACGTATTTTTCATTTTCTGAAAAGGTATACAGTACCCAACTATTACATTGGCTCGCAAACGATTCCACTTGCCGTAGATACGTCCAGATTTAAACTCACGCTACAATGTAAATGCTCTCATACGGTGATACAACACGCTTGATTTACGGAATAATAGTACAGGTTCGCAGGCACTATGAATTGTCCCCATTAGCGGGCCAGCAAAGAATATAAATAGCTTCCACTTGGCAGTCGTGGTAAAATCGCGGGATACCACAAGCATGTGCTAAGTGACCACACAAATTATCAAATATGTGGCATATGGTTCTGTATATGAGTGTACGTTACTACCACGTAGAGATCACTTCGAGTAGAGACAGGCGATATCGTGCCCCTGACGTTGATAGCCTAAACTGAATTTACCACTGCTCATCGTCTCCGTACTTCCATCCGCCTCATGCTATTCAATATATTTTCTTCTAGTATATGCCGTGTTGCGCACTTCCGTGCGTATTAGAAAAATAGCAACTCGCTGCTGCAAATATTTAAAGCTCATGAGACGCCTCGTGAGTTTCGTTATGAGTGTTTGTGTATGGATATGTCATTGCGTAGGCTGTGTGGACGAATCTCCTGTTAAGCCTTAAGAAGGTAAGGGACGGCCAATCACGCTAAAAACCCTAATGCAGTTAAACTGACGTGCCTCCGTGGCCCCTACGCCCATATCTTTCCGTGCACTCGTTCACTTGCGTCCGCGTGTCCGCGGCTATGAGCCGCTCCTTGTGCCGAATGCCCCCGACCCTCGCCGTTTAAGTTTAGTCTTTGGCAGCTATTGTTAGATGTGTTTGTCTCTTTCCCAGTGACTTTCCTTTTCCGTTTTCACTTCAGGCCCTCAATGGCCATGCGTAGATGAGAGTGGGCTAATAGTAATAGTTGGAAAGGAGTAAGCTAGAATTAAAAATAGGCAACGGCCGGGAGAATGTCAGTTACGTCTCCAGTACCGGAGTACTAAACACCGATGGGACTTAACGGTAGCCCGTCCTTTTGTCATTACGAGCCACACACGCTGCGGAAATGACAGCGGTACACTCTAACACGGAGCTGACTCATTGTCGCAATGATAAATTGCATCTGTAGACGTTTACGACGAAGCTGTACCAAAAAGTACAAAAGGAAACAGACGTTCTTTGTGCAAAAGCAGAAGAAATCAGGATCGCAAACGTTAACTGATATGCCTTTCTCTCGGGAAAGCTAAAGGGTAATGAGTTATTTTGCCAAAAGACAGAAAAGCGGAAAAAAAGGCTAAATAGAGGAGCAAAGGCGAACGGCCGGTCGTAACTTGCCCATGTTGGCCAACTCGTTTCGAACGCCGACATGCCCCCAACTTGAGCTCGCCGTTATAGAACGCCGCCTCCGGGGGATAAAGTCTGACTATGCTCATTAAGGCATGTGTTTCAGCGAACACCGAAGCGTTGTAGTTGTCCCTGAGTGTCTTAGCCGAAGGCCAGCAAGAAGAGACCATCACTCCGTGCAAAACAGCTGCTGATATATCAGCATTCCGTTACCATGGAGAAAAGAAGCTGGGTAGTGACAAGAAGAAAGAATTAGGTTGCTCGTAACTGCTTGACCGGCGACAAGTCTTCCTCGAAGAGAAAAACATCTGGCCGATAGTCGTCTATCAGCTCAAGGCTGCAAATACGTAATGGTATCCGTGAACCGTAGTGCTAAGTTTTGCGAGTATATTACCAGACAAGCATGAGACTCAGCAAAACGTAATCGAGCAATCTTTAGTTAAGCGGGGACTCCGTTGAAGTTGGCTTAGCTCAGATACGTTTCTATTAGAATCAGTAAGCACAGCGAAATATACGATTATCTTACTTTGGCGTTGAGGTAGAGGCAAGAACCATATTTAGTTAACGAGGACAAGAACAAGTTAATGAGGACACGTTAAACTAAGAGAGTTGTGTCGAGTTCATCGTTGCGGCTAACAAATAAACTAATTTCTTCTGAAAGTCTGCCTTCTAGTAGTTATGAAAAGAGGAAGATGTTATCGATGCATGTATAGCACTTAAGTAAGCAACGTTTCCACCACCCTTACGTCACGGTAAGAACTGAAGAACGGGCTACGTTTACAGGTAGCGTTGGTACTCACTTAGTATTCTCGTTCACTTGTCTGCGTTCATATTTTTCATCACCGATCCGTTATGTCGTAATAATTATCTTTGTTTCATTTCCCGTGCTTTTCGTTGCCTCATGGACAAGTGGCCGGCACTGACACGTTCGCTATTCAACTAATCCGACCAGAGTCAGCACAGGAGTGACAGCAGCGTAAGGTCCTCAACGCCGAGAAGAAAGGGGCAAACAGAACAAAGGCAGTAAGCAAACGCGCGAAACAACAAAACCGACTATTTCTCATCGCATCTAAAACTATCACCCGTCTGCTATAAATATGTTTGCTACCGGCGTGATAGTGACTGTTGTGAAATTTACTTTTATAATGAATTCTAGGGGCGGAGGGAGGGCTGATTGGAGAAGTATTCGATGGTTGTTCTACACGAGTGAACGACAAGGGGGCGCAGGGGATTCAATCGTGTGTGCATAATAGAATAAGAACACCCGTTACCGTATTGGTCTTCTAACAGAAAAGAAATCGAGTCGACTGAATTTATAAGTTGAATTGGACTATTTCGCTGCGTGTATTAGCTACTTTTGACTCTGCGCTTTGAGCCACGGGCTTTTAAACTTAATCATATACAAACGCTCAATGGCGTGTTTAAGAAATCCTAGAAAAAGAGAAGCAGGAAGCAAAAGAATTGACTCTAATAGTCCTAAAAATGATCTCGGTTCCCCTACCCATTTATATTTTTCTTTGTGAAAAAAAATCTAGATGAATCGCAGACGTTCAAAATTAGAATCGTCCTCATCAGTATAGCGGTGATAACGAATCATTCATAAACTTTAACGAACGTTTGATTCTTGCGGTGCACTCGTGCTCAATTGCGGTTTGTAGATCTTTTAATTATAGTCAGTTCTCTGGTGCAGGGCCTATCATCAAAGTATATCGTGCGAGAAAAGTCCTATTGCCGTCAGGTTCAGACAATCGGCAGAATACTCTGAAGAACCTCCTCTGCAACAACTCCATATCTGCCTAAGACTTCTATTAAAGTATGCTCTTACATAGGGTGAGGGCGCTCTATCCTGTTGGAAGTAAAATTTGCCACCTTTACTTTCAAGTCTTCACGAGTGCGTCATAAGAAATAACTTGCAGTAAAGTTAAATAGTAATAAGTAACAACTGTGCTTGCTGGCAGAAAACAATGGTCCAGTTAATCATTCACCTGAAATTTCGCGCTAAATTGTAATTGCTGATAATTTTCAATGGTATTTTTTCGCTGTTTCAATGGTATTTATAGCTGCTCAGTAGATGCAATTAGGCCGATCAATTAATTATGCTATTGAGTTATATTATAGTTTCTTTATTCCAAATAATCTTCCCTGAAAACTATGTATTCTGTCTACATTTCCATAAATATTATTGGCAAAATTATATTCTTTCCGGATCATCATCTGTGATAAAGGTCAACTTTCCCTATCCTACAGTGTCCTAGAATGCGATGACGGCTTGATTTTTCTAACGCCGATCAAATCAGGCATCCTGCGACTTGGTTGTCCCACAGACTGAGATCTCTCGCTAAAACTTTTCGCTTTTTTTCTTCACCAGTAAAACTAGTTGACATAGGGAACGTTGCCTATAACATCCTGAATAGTTCTCTATCTGCTTCAAACTTGTCTCTGATCCGATTAACGGTGAGTCGCATAGATGGATCTGCCTGCAGCGTTTTATCTGTACGTATGCGTCCAATAGCACTCCGTTTTCTCAGTGTTTTTAATTAATTATATCGTGGAACGGAAGAACAATGAGAGGAAACAGTTGCGTCATGTATAGTCTTATAATGCACTAAATGTTGCACATTACAATTTATCATTCATGGAAGTTTAGAGTCTATGATGAATTTTTTATGAGTGCCGCGTTGGAAGGCTACCCGAGATATGGAAGAATGGTCATTTACAGACAAAATGTCCTCGGGCGAATCCTCAGAGTCAGCATAATCTATTGTAGCCAGTGTGAACTTATTCAGCTTCTAATATTTAACGCGTCAAAATATAAATGTATGGCATCCACTAAGGATAACGGTGTTGGATGTATAAAAATCGCTTCTAATTAATGATGAGGCAATAAATTATTTAGAAAACGACGTCCATCGCTTGTCCAGGGCTATCCGGACAGTTTGCTAAGTGAGAGGCACCTATCTGAAGATAAATGCACGTCGATTTCGCATGTATGCGTGCCTGTTAACTGTGACTGGGACGCTTTTCCTGAGCGTGCACGTGTAGATAGATTTTTTTCTTTACTTTCGCAAATTGGCCGAGTCGGTCATACGACTGCTGCGCAGTAATTGTAACAACAATCAATAACATGATGTCGTCTTTATCTAGAAGCTTGTACTACATGTTAGATTCGAATGTATAATAAGCAATGGTGGGGCCATTAGTCTGAAACGCCTTCCTGAAGAGCTGAGGTTAGCATAAAATGCCTACACTCGATTGACGGGAAGGCCAGTTGATCGGCTAACGTCTGCCAGCCAATGCCCAGATACTTCTAGGTTTATAAGCGTGTTATTTTTATTTTTGTCGGCCCGTTCCCTACTTGCCTAGCGCAGAGCGGACTAGAACAATGTCTATACTAGACCGCACGTTCGTATTGTGTTGAAAATAAAATCATATGGATGCTGTACATACACAGTGCTGCGTAAAAAGCTCGATCTCGTCCTGTTGTTTCGTAATTCGCGCAAATTTTTTGTTAATATGAGCTTGTTATAAGCTTGCTACTCCTGTATTTTATTTAATAATGCCGATATGTTCACTCAGCGAATCATTTTGGCTTTGCTAATTTCAGCATTTGTTCTTTTTGTAAAAGCAATTATCTAACAAAAACTGAAACCCTAGTCGCGCACAGCACTTCAATCTTGTAGAAGCTGCGCAGGACGAAATTCAATTATACAGGAGCCTGCGTGCCCTATCGTAGCATAAAAAGATATGTTTCCTTCGGATTTTCGAAAGATCATACAATATAACTATGTAATAATACTGCTATGCTGTATATGTTTTCGGTAGTTTTCCTGCGAAGTAAAAGATCCTTCAAATACTACTTAACACATTTTCCTCTGCGGCAGCGTTCTACATTCTACCCTCTATATAGTATGCTATCATACAGCTGAAATCTAAATGCCGGTTCAACGTATGCTTTTTGCCATGGTGGTGCGGAGAGTAGTTGCCCTCTGCAGCAAACACAAACAGAAGTTTGGCCATTTTTCAATTCGCCTGAACACAAGTTAGCTGTAATCGTTTCGTTAGATGAAAGCCGTTCAGGACCTGTCCGTGCGGGACGGGATAACCGGCATCGACAGGAAAGGGGTCGGGAACGGCGGTGGCAATGTGCAATCAGATGCTGCTTTGACGAATGCTGTTTTTCTAGTTTTTGTGACCAAGCAAATTACTCCTACTGGTGCTGGTAACGTAGCAGTAAACGCCAAGTTGGCAGATGCCAGCCCCGTAACCGTAGTCGCATACCGTTCCTCGAACAGACGCTGCGGCCGTCGGCTAATTGTTGACAAAGGGATAGGACGCTGTGTAGATGTCCGTATGCATAGAGGGCTTGCCGCTAGTTGCTGTAGCGTACATTATGGTGACATTTTTGTTAACGACTTCATGCCAACTCCCCAAAGCAGACCATGCAGGACTGGTTGCCATAGTCAGTTAGCCCCTCAGCGCCAAACGATCTTCGTTCGATCAAATGGTTTACACATGTGGAGTTAGCATTTCTCTGTGTCGGGCCTCATTCTTTCTCTCCTTTACCTTCCTTTCGATTTTTCTCCTTATACGTCCGTATCGGTCGGAAAACGACGCTCCGTTTCGCTACATTCGTCGACGTCCTAAGCGGACCAATCGAGCGTCTGTCTTCGTGTGGTTCTGCTTGCAAACAATGGCCCTTCTCTCGACTACTGCCGGTCTCGCAGCTGTGTTCTTCCCTTTTTAGCCGCACCTCCAACAGATGCGGAGTTACTTTTTTAAAGTGACAAGCGAGAGAAGGGGTAGTGCATCTCATTAATGAATAGGCAATATTTATTTGATTGATCTCTGGACATCGCAAAACGACCTTGTCTGGGGGAGCTGGAAGATGGTAAAACGATAACGGCATTGCACTCAGTGGCTTATTATCTAGACGGGCTGTGGTTTAGGTTAATGGCAGACACACCTACTTTAATGGGGAAGTCGCCGTTCAGGTCCAGGATTTAAAAATTTCTTGCTTCGGTTCTGTTGTGTGAAATCTACTAGTCTCCTTTACAGAAGAGTTCATGACTACTATGATACACCACAAATGGTAATCTTTCGGTTTAACATCGTGTAATCTTTATAACATATCTATACTCTGCTCGCGAATATATATATTATTATTAATGATGCAAACGGTGCATTTTTATATTACTGTTGTATGATTATTCTTCTAGGAAGCGGACCAAGTCCATCCAGTCGTGCGGGTTCTTCGGGTTCATCAGGGGTGTCAGTTATATCCGGTGTATGGGATCCCGCCAATTTAGCTAGAGAACTTGAGGCTCTTCGTACCGAGCTGGAAAAAGCTCGACAAACCATTAACTCGATGCAAATTGCGGAGCAACAGCTTAAACAAAGGTACGTGTTCTACAAAAAATGTACATAAATATTTCGTAGTTAGTAAGTCGATAAAACCTATACTTTTAATTCATATGTTGGGTATATAAACGGTTTATTCATATCAATGCTTTATAGTCGAATGTTTTCAATTCAATCGTGTAGAGGTAATGCAAATAAGCTCGATGCGCTTTACAATAGGTGCTTTGTTAATTAAAAAACAGATGACAGCTTATAATACTTCCTATCGTAGATATACGTATAAGTTAAGAAGACATGCTAAACTATAAAACAAAGTCGACGCGTTCTTATAGTTAATGTAATATTAAAGACCTGTACTCATAACGATTTCAAGGAGAACCTAGGTGGTAAATTATAGGATTTCTGAATAGCTGGTGAAACCATGTTTACAAGATATGCAGACTATGCTTTCATCATGAACAACTACGTCGCCAGTGACCCCGCTCTTTGGAACAGACTATTAAATATCTGTAAAAATACATCGTACGAAGATTGATACATACTTATCAGCTTTTAAATAAACCTCACGAAGATACGCATCCCTTGAAAACGAGAGGTGCCATTGGTTTGCCTGAACACACAGTTTTGAATACCGCCATCTGCCACACAGCCGTAACGTAAATCTTAACAATTTTATAAGTTGAACTTTTGCACGTAATCTATCCAGCTGTCCCTTAAGCAAAACTTGATTGGATTGGACATTGCCAATAGCGCTCTGCCGCTGTATTATTAAAAGTGGATCCCTGACATTACAACAACCTGCCTATCGCCACAATTCTGTACAGGAACGCAGCTTAAATATCTGTGATTGGTAAGAGAGAAATCTTTTTTTCAGCACTCGCGTTGCGGAAGCTCGAAACGCGCCTCAGTAGACAGCCTAAAAACTAATCTCGGCGTGATAGGCCCGTTAGCCTTAACATACGCTCACGCAAGTTGCTTCTTTTTCCCGTACGGTCTGAAGATCTGTACTGCGTCATCGAGTTAGTAGCACAACACCAACAGCCTTCCAATGGCCTTTGTGGATATTGCCCACAAGCTTGAATATGTACGCAGAGGGAGTGGTGTACGTAGAACAGCTGACGATCGAGGCAAGCAGGAAGCGAGGAACGGTAGATTCACAGAACGAACTACCCTTGATATTTTTTCTATGCAGTAATTGTTTTCTAGCCAAAGCTTACGTTTTGCATTAATGGAGAGGCATTTCCGCTAAAACTTTCCACTGCTCCCAGATCGTGTGTATACTATGCATAATTAGTCATATTCACTAACGAGCTTGCTTAAAATGCTAAATAGTGTGGCGCCTTTAATTAGATTTAAAATGTCCTTAGCGGCCTTATAGAAGAACGTTAAAATCATTTGCTACTTGAATAATTGCTTGAATAGTTTCAATTCGGTTCTCAGTATACAAGGGGATATAATATAGATGTGCGCAAATTTTTCACATCAAGAAAATTGACTCATGCAAAAGACTGATTAAGGCTATGCGTATGTTTTTTTTATTTATGCGTATATTTATTATTTATGCGTACGCTTTAATTAAACTCGTTAGTTAACGTGTGCTAAGTGATACACCATAAAAATTGACAGTAACTGTACTTCTTGTTGGCAGCATCGTCAGGGGGTGGCGAACGACTTTTCCGTTTGGAAAAATGAGCCTCGTAAGGTCAATAATATCTCATGTTATCCTTAATTCCCAGGATAGCTGGATCGGCGCAGCGCGTTGAATGACGAGCAGCGCAGCTCCTTGATCACGTCCCAGCAGCAGCTGCTTCAGCTGCCGCAAAGTCGAGAAGGACAATGGCGGAGCGGACTTTCAAGAAGAAAACTGACTATTGCAGAAAGATAAAGAACGAAAAACAACCTTCTAGGAACATTAAACGGCATACGCATCTTGTCGATAACCTCTTAAGCGTCCTGTTGAATCTTATATTATTATGCTGCGCAGTTCCCATGGGTAACGTGACATGCATTCACGTAAGTAGGTAAGGCAACGTAAGGAGAGGACGTTAGAATTACAGCTACCGGGAATGTCATGTCCTCTCGAAATGAAGAGGATGAGTAGAATCTTGAGATTGTGATTTTTATTTCAAATATCTCAAAGGATCTCCGAGCGCATAAGGTCGATGATATACGTATGTATGCCTAATAGGTTTCGCTAGCCGGTCACGGAACTGCCGAACTACGAAGCCACGGTGCCGATAATCCGATGGGAAATCAAACCTCAATAATGATTACGTGTGTGTAGATACAGTCTCTACGTATATATCCTAAATACACATCCGACTGAAAAAATAACAATAAACATATCTTCTCAGGCATATTTACTGATCACCTTGTTAGATTCGTGCGCCGTTCACTCAAGGCCATATCAAAACATATTCATACCTTCTATAGTAAACTTCGAAATAGTCCAGAGACCGTGAAAGTAAATGTCGTCTTACAAAGCAGCTTTGTAATATATTCAGCAACCCATTCGAGGCTGCACAACAGAATCGACGTCACACACTAGGATAACCTTAATTTTTCGGATAAGGCATCCAGGCACCGAGGTTGCTTAAATAGCAACGATGATTTATTATTTGGTTTTCTAAATATGTTTTGTAATACACTGTCCATTGTCTGCTCGCTTTATCTAGTAGGAAAAAAAACCCCTGCTACTTACTTCTATTGACCCGGACGTGTAGGATGCTTGATTGAAACAGTGCGTGTATTTTAAGCGTATACTCTCGAGAATGCGTGCCTTCACTACAAAGTAGGGCCGTAATTAATTTTAATAAACGTTGCACTTTCGTCTTGTTCACGTGTCTCCTATTTGTTTTACGCATTGCACGTAAGTATATTTCACGAAATGAACAATAGTTCATTAGTTATTGAAACTCAGGGGAAGTTTAGATATCACACCGGCGGTTCCCGTTCGCACGTTTTGTAAAACCTCACTCACAACATCAGTCACGAAGTTAACATAACGGTATTATATCAATGCAATTTGCGCTAAGAACCCTATACTTTATCATACAATTTATACTGGAGTGAAGCACAGACGTGTTAGGTCAAGGCGAGTTACGTGATCAAGCAACAATACTATCGGTCGGAACGAGATTACTTAGGTACCGCATGTAGCCACCATGTTCGAGCCTGCATTATCCTTACGGTTTAACTCAGAGCGCATTTTTACATCCTTCAACTTAACAGTAACCGATATGATTAAACATGGCCGACGTCGAAGATCTATATCCCCCACAAGGCAAGAATTTTTTTTAATAACCTGGAATCTTCGACTTTAAACGGATGGCTTTCCGCAGGTTTCTGCACACGAGTAGAACGCGAGTCTTCGCCTTAGCACTGCTTGCAAAAACTACACAAAACAGATAATTAATGACGCTATCATCTTTTGACAATGAGAATCGCCGAGCTATCCGGATCCTTCCTTAACGTTCCTGTAGTTTTCGGTAGAGATATTTTAGATTTATGGCCGAACAGAGTATGGGCGGGTCAGAGTCTTCGCATTGCCTATAGCAGTTCCAACGATCGACAGAGGTTTCTTATTTATCATGGCCTCAACAGCCATTCCATGGAAGCGTACTTGTTGATCGTGCGAAACGTTAAGATCTACTTATTTACGCGCTTTTCTGTAATTCCATGTTATTGCGAATTTGGCCAATTTAGCCTAAACTTACTCACTTACCTTTATTGCACAGAAAAATGCAGCTCCCTGGCGGTTTGTTTGAACTTTTGTGCACTAGCTTGTTGCGTATTGCCGACAAACCTGTTAAAAAGCTACCTAGTTGTTAATAGTAAATCAAAGGCGACCAAATCTGGCATACCCGAACAGACGCATTTTGCTTCTAATCCGTCCTCTCTCTGAAACAATATTGGACCGACGAAATCGGTACCAGAACAATGAATAGTAATACCGGTTCGATTCAAAACGCTAATAGTTAGCGGTTTCTCTCGACAGCCGGTTCGGCCTTGTACCTAAGGTATGTCTTACGTACACCGGCTATCCTACATGCATTCAGCATAGAATAGCTTTCTCTGATGGAGTGTAATGTAGCAGATACGGAACGGTGCAAACTTCAATTGAATTTAACTTAGCAACAAACGATAATGCGATAGGATAGAACAATGCTTTATGCACTGACAAATGGTTAGCCTTCTCTAATTATCAACGCAACTATACCTCAAGTACTGTGAAAAAGATCGTATTGATAAATGCGACTTTTGTTTCAGCTGTTTTTGCAATGACCCTCTAACTCAGCGTGGAATGTCAACATCCTTCGCAAATTTATGCGCGCTAATGAACTTCCAAGTTAGACCATACGGTAATATTTTTTCGACCATTGTTAATAAAACGCATCGTAGTTGCTACGAAACACACCAGCTGTATTTATACTGGGAACTTGTTCGCATTCGGCTTGTCTTGTTTGTCAACACATAATATGCGCACATAGCAAATGGCGGATGATGTGCATCTAGACCACCTTGTGGCTAGTTACAGCACTGTCTCTTACATACACTTAGATACGCTCACTTGACTTCGTTTACTATGGCGGGCCAGAAAACCAGATGTTTCTAGCTACGCTTCGTTCAGAAAATGGACGTCGACTGATCGGAAATAATAACTGTTCGATCTCGGTGATGCTTTTAGCTACCTTGCACCGAGATAATGGTTTCTGAACTCAGACAAGGGCTGGCGGATTATCGCAGTAAAGCATCGTTTTAGGAATCGCCAGTCTAGTTTACCGTATAAATTGCAACGACCGCGTTTGGGAGTAGATTCGCCCTTAGATAAGCAGACGCGTGTCTTTACCAACGAAGTCGATGATGACGTTAGTAGATATTTTAACCCTACGCAGTCGAGCTTACGTAGCAAAAACAATGCAGTTTATATGAAGTCAACACCAAATGCCCTGTTAATGGACCTGTACTTAGCGAAGTAAAAATCGTTTTGCTGAAATTTCGCTAGAATTCTAAATTGAAAAAGCATTATTTCGGTTTCTGGACACTTCTGGGTTTTTGAAAATACCCAATAGTAATAAAAGGATCCCAGCAAAGTGCGGCAGGAGGGTGAAAAAGATGGCGCAAAGAACTCTTTGTACGCCAAAAATTGTGATTTTATATTTCCGAAAGTGAGACTTCGGCCAACGCTTTGCTTATTTTCCCAAAGGAAGTAATCTGTTATGTGCAGAACATCGCTTAAGGCAGATCGATCTTTTCGTCGCGCATCCACAAATCAAAGGATTCACTTGACTTCTTCACAACTGCCTCAATGGATGAATAGTAAACAAGTTAATTTGTTCTTCTTTTCTAGACAACTATTAAAAACAAAAAATCTATGTTCTATATATTTTTGAACCTTCAGCGGTTTTGAACTCCTCTTCGTCTCCATCATAATATTAGAACTATGTCCCAAAAATTAATATTCACTCGAAGAGCACTGATCACACACAACAGCCTGAAAACGAAGGTTAATCAACCGTTGAGATCCAGCGGAAGTTCCGGCATAGATCCGAGGGCCCTGTTTGGTGCATGTTTCTTCAATACTAGATCCTCATCATATCAAAATTGCTTATGATCTACTTCCATAGGCCGCGGCCACAAACTTGAAGTCTCCTTCCTGATTACTCCCGCATCACTCCGAATAAGTTACACCTCTGCCATCAGACATCTCGTTTTCTACACGGACTCGTCTGTTTCATTCACTCTTACTTTGTTTTATGACCTCGAATTATCACGATTTATCATTGAACCTCAGAGAATTACGTATGGACACCGTAATTATACCTGCTTGCAATAAACTTAGAATAATGAACTATTCATTCATTAACTTAAAATAAATTTAGAATCTAAGCGCATTCGGCAAAGCTAACAATGTGTACACTGGCTTACAGATCGTTGTATGACAAATTATTTCTCCGAATAGCGATAACACCTATAGCCGCAGACATACTATCTTCAATAGTGCCTTGCGTAAAATTCGCCGTAAAAAAAGATGATCTACTAGACGTATTCTTCGACGACTAGTTACGCTACTTAGAACCTAGCTTGACAATAGGTACCATGACTCAGCACGATGTCAAATAGATACAGACTCTACGATTCGTCTGTCTGCTGTACTGTGATTGAAGCTGAATTAGAAATATCAGATCTGGCGATATAAAATTAGCCGATAGGTTGCGGATACCAAGCCTCCTTTCGCTTTATGACCACACACCTCGAAGCAAATCACAACAACACAATCAGTTCGAGATAGAACTGTTTATAATAGCTCTGGCAACCGGCACAATGGCTCAAAATGATTTTGACCTGTCTTGAAAAACGTATCTGAATACAGTTCCCTTTGAGAGGTTCTTCTGAACAGCCTTTCGAACTAAATCTCATAAACTTTATCCGTGTTTCCTTCAATCTGATCGTGTACACTCTTTGATCGATCAGCCTTTGTGATGATATCAGCCATTTATGAAACCGCCCTTGACAACCAAAACTTCCAGAGTTGAACGATGTGTATTTTTAGCATATCCTCACCAACGGTTCCGTAGCAATCCCGTAGCGAGCGTAAAATGAAGCGATGACAATCATCAAAAAAAATCATAAGTAAAAGTCACGGTTATAGTTGTCGTATAATGATAGTCAATTAGTCCTTCGAAGTGTTCTATTCAAGATAGAAGAACTTGTCATGTATTCTCGTATCGTATTCCTTCTGTCGTTCACACATACCGAAAAATAGATGTACGTACATGAAGCAACTGTGTTGACTGAACGACTGAATATTTCGCTGATTTTCGTAGGTTACTAGATTTCACCTACGGCATTCTGCTGGTGTTGTGTCAACGATACAGACCTTTTTCAGGGGGGCATCCTTAATCTTGAGATTTATATTCGTATCTTGCTGGGGACTCTTTGTAAATGGACCGTTACAATGTCAATATATCTCCTTATCAGTTTTGATATAGTAATACGGTTTTCTATATTTCTGTCTGCTGCAGACTGGCAGCAGAGGCACCTCGCACAGCTGGTGGCCTCTCGGTGGCGGATCGTGGCCTGAATTTGGCGAATGGACCGGCTGCAGGAGGGACGGGTACCGGTACCGTTGGAGGTCCAGGAGTGGGTGGCCTTCTGGATAAGCGGCCTTCGGCGCTTATTCGTCGGTACGGAGCGTTATACGCCCAAGCGCGGATCGATACTCTTGACGCACTCGAGAAACTGCCACAGCTTAGTGATTGTGACGAACTCAAATCCAAGTTGCTTTTCTCTGTTGTTGTGGTATGGACTCAACTTTAACTATACACTCATCTAACTCGTATAAATAAACTGTTTAATAAGAACTTTTGGTAGCTGAAGCAGCCATACGTAAGCTGCAAGCAGATGGCCGGCATTAGATGACTAACGCTTACCTACCAACAAAATGATCTATCGGAGTCTCTTTTTGTAAATTCTGCTTTTCGTTATCTTCACAGTGTTCTTCGTTTTATTTCTTCATGATTGAAGAATGAGAAAGCGAGTTTTGAGGAGACTCAAATGTCAGTACATTTTTCGATGGCCGCTTTCAAAGCCACTCTAAAGAACAACGACAGATATACGTATTGCCATTTGTGTGTTCCTCTTGTGCGGTGCATTAATTAACGTGTGGTCCTGTTGCGCTTGCGATTTGTACTTCGATTCACAGCTGGCTTTCCGTTCAGTAGGAAATACAATTGCCGACATGAAATCGCAAGTGCGGCGTGCCCTACGCGTGAAAGGTGACGCTACCTCAGATCCGTATGCCGAAGATCTTGAGGCCAGCGTTGAGCTGTATCTCCGATCAAAAGCCGAGGATTTCGATGTTACGAAGAACATTCAGGTACTGCACCCAGCTTACTTACTCGATTTCGTTGAGGATAGGAAGCGTTTATTTTATTTAGAAATATTATTTCATCAAATATTGATTAATAGCCATCTTGCCTACTTTCGATACATACAGCCTGATTTAGTAGTGTGACTTTGATTGTTATTGTACATTGGGGTTAAGTTGGCCTTAGTGTATGGCAGCCTTGCTCGATTGATTAAGGAAATATACTATCCTATGTTGTCAAACCGATAATGGCTGGAACTTTCACACGGTACGCATGCAACTGTTAGCTGCGCTTAGCCATTACGGCTATGTGCATACGAGTTACTGTATTCTGAAGAGATTGATAACGACTTGAAAATAGCCCACGCACAAAAAATTTATCCGTCGAAAGCAAGCAACATAGAGTAAAGCCAAGCTTGATTCGAAAGGAATTTTTGCCTTGTTCCGCGTACCGCCTTGTCCGGTGCCCAACATATGCATGTTTTATAGAATCATTCGTAAGGATGTACATTTATAAAACACATTTTTGCGCTGATGCAAAGCTCTTCCGCTTGATTAAACTCTATCTACAGCGTGTCTATAGTAACTATGTTGCAATAACGCCCCAAACGAGTTAGTCCTCGAGTGGCCATGGTGTAAGAATTTTGCCTTACGCAAAAAGTAACATCAGTTTGTAACGTGTCATGCAGTATCAAAATTCTGTTCACTTTATCATATTTTTGGCGTTTTCGAGCACCCTGGGAAGACATAGGGGCGCGGGTTCGCAAACTCCGGCAGTGTCAAAAAGCAAGTGAAGAGAAGCATCGGTCCAACACAAACAGATTCCTAAAAGCCTGTAAGGTATGACGCTCAACAATACATTCGTATAAGTGCATATTTTCCTATAAGTTAACTGGCTTTTTAGGGAATACGAATTGCTCAAATATCACCATAGAGGAGTTACTTTATTTTAACCAAAGCTGCGTTGATAAGCCCATATTCTTTCGCTTGAAAAATTTGCAAAGGTTTTAACACATCACTGATGGGCTTTGTTAGACTAAACAACAAATATTTGACAGGGAACAATAAGGAACAGCTGAACAGCACTAATGGTTCCTAAATTGACGCCATTTTATCGATCGCGAAATGTCTAGTCAGTGGCTTTAGTTAAAGGCGAAATAAAAGGAAAAGATATTTATTGACTAATGAAAAATTAACCTTAGTTACTTTACGCAGGCATAAACACTTCCGTGATAGCATTACATGTTAATCGTAGGGACACGTGGGCTCGAACCCGGACATAAACACATCTCATTTCGTGCTGGAAGCCAGCCGTCTGATGGAATGCCCAACAGCGATACCGGACCTAAAACTCGAAACATAAAGGTCCAGACACCAATAGGCCAAATATAATAATATCACCATCATACAAATCATGGGATTCGTGTAGAGGTGAATTGAACAGAAGCCATGTGCACACTTATGGCTTAAGAATGTCGTATTTGTATGAGAAAGCTGTCAAGCGTGTAAGTTCTTATGCTCAATGAAAATGAATAGTAACTTGTGTCTGTCCCATTTTTCGTTCTGTGTGTCGCTACCGAAAGAAAGCAAAAGAAAAAATTAACTTGACGTCCAAATAGGTAAACTTGAGGATGACTGTTCTCAGCTGTTTACTAAGAAAGGGTGACTTGCTTAAATGAGATTACACTCTTCATCCGTGGGGAGCAAGCCTCCTGGACAGAACGAGGAAACACGACGACGATAAGAACCTGTTCACACGTTGGATCTCATGGGAACTTTTAAGACCTTCAAAAACAACGAGTGGGAAGCTTCGTGCTAGACAAAAGAGGAGTAGATGGCTCTTGTGGGCACGCTGACTTGCATTGAGAAAGCGTAGAGATCGATAAGTTCAATTTCTTTTTTAACTAAAGAACATTTAATAACTAAGACAGGTAATGTTCCTGGAATTATTACTGATGTTTCACAATAAGCTGTAAACATATTTCTGTCATTTATTTCATCACAATATAGGAAGTGTAATATTTGCATTTATGCAGTTCGTCCATTATTATTATATATCACAAGACTCAAGACGATTTACAATTAGACCAGTCAAACTACACAGGAGTGTACTTACCGACACATCTAGCGACACGTAGTGATTTACCGTGCTTAGCTAGCGTAATTGGTAGATATTACTTGCCCATTTTAAAAGTATCGAACTCGATTGTTAAAATTCCTTGAACATATAATTGTAAATTTGTTTCACTAAGAGGGCTATACCTGGTCAATAAGCGTCTCATAAATTTGCGTTAAACACGCCCTATCGTCTCCATAAGCTTTTTCACTACTACGCAACGGAAATCAGAGGCTAATGTCGATGACGTGTAATTGAACCTCTTGTACGTCCGTTGTATCGCACTTGATTTATGCCATAATGAACAACGAGGTTTAGAATATGAGTGTCTCCCAAATAGGGAAACAGCTGCACCGATAACAGATCAGAAACAGTTCCAAACATCTCGGAGCACCAAAACCGATTAATCCAACAAACTTCCAGCGTTTTATTTCCAGGTATCGAAATAGGCCCTACAAAGACTGCAAGAACTCAAATATAATTTTCATTAGTAAACAATATTCAACGAATGCTATAATATCAAGGTACTATCACAACTAGTTGTACACAGTGGCTTCATCGCGTATGCGTAAGTTAGCATCGCTACCATGTGAATATGTCCTTATCGAATAATCTCCTCAAGTGCAAAAAACCTAGAACGAATCTCGATTTCAATTTAAATGATCAATTTTCGCCTTTAATTCCAGGACGTCTGTCAACAGATTCTGGCAACTCTGTATGATTATCCTTGTCTGAAGGAATGCCGAGGTTTGATCACCTATGTAGGCGATAGTGTCCGTCTCGCATGGGCACTCTCCACTCAGACGCCCCCATACAGGTTCGTTTATCAGACCTCCAACGTCACAGTGACTTTCCGTTTACTTTTCAAATATATATACTTGGCAACGAGTATCTCAACGATTCTTTCATATATACTGTGTTCATTTCTCGATCAGATTCTAAATCTTGAATTAGCAGTCCACTCTCGATAGCTCTGTTTCGATGTCACACGTTTTTCAAGCCGTTTCCTTACTATCTCTATGACATAACAGAACCATGTGTCAAGCTGACGCAAAAGTATTGCACACATGTTAATATGGCAGTAGAACTTAATAGAAATAGGCTCCTCACCGTGTAACCGCACTTCAATTACGTTAGTTCACGTCTCTATTACGTTCTTACTTATAGACTGGAATTCGAGGCACGGACGTTCCGACCCGATTATCATGTGCGCTTCCATTCATCAAATCAAGGATCTGACCATATCTGCACCTATCTCTGGCCCGCTCTCATTGAAGCTGAGAATGGTCCTTGTGTTCACAAAGGTGTCGTCATTACATAATCATTATAGCCAAAAATACACTGTAGTTAAGCCTTTGCCAACACGATTTGCGACATTTCTTCCTCATTCACTTTTTTGCTTCATCGCCAAACCTTCAGTCATCAAGCTCCTGGTGATGATGATGATGTCGCCACCAAAAGCTTCGTGACATAACTGGCTATGACTTGGTCAGTTTCAATGACTGAACCGTTATTCCAAACTTATTCCCAATGTACGATAAGATATATTCAAAACATGCGTGCAAAACTGGAAAACAAAGTATCGACAAAAGGAGGTGAGAAATCGAAAGATATACAGGAGGCACAAATCAACGTACAGAACACCCTCTATTGAAACACATCAATGATGAGATTATTAAAGACGTCTTCCTAAGACGTATGCAGTATCTACGACCGAATGAAACGGTAACAACAAGAATATATCGATACTGTCACTATTATTAATATCTGCATAGTTGCCGATAGTAACAATATTGTAACGTATCTCTCGATTGTTGCTAGAGTATGGTGATGGTGAACGTTTGTAATATACGCTGTGGGCAAAGCATTCGATAACGACACATCGTAGATATCCTGAGCAACTATACGCAGAAAGCTTTTAGCCTGTAATCGGTGATTACAAATTTCTCCTTTTGAATACCATAGACACAATAATATAGAGCAAAGATGTCAATAAGGATGACATCGTCCAGTCTTCGAAAGAGCATTATGTTTGATAGGGGACATGCCTCACTCCTTTTGTATGCCTCTTCCATGAGGCTTACTAGGCCTCGTTGCCCTGAGCTATAAAGTGTCATGCTGTTAGCGACACTTATGGCGGAAAAAAGTTGCAAACACCGAAACAAATTGGTTTAAGCACGCTCAGATGTAATTATGTGATCATTTTAAGAGAGATGAGATACAACACCTGAAAAAAAACTTGTCAGTAGCTACAATAACGATTATGTTAAGAAAAAACATGATTATGACAATAATAACAATGATAGGTAGAATATGATTAGCTAGTATAGAACATCTACAGCACAGAAGCATGCAGATGCAACAAGTAAGACGAAAACATATCGGCAAAGAATTTATCTAACGGCGACCTATCAAACTGTCTTCATGCAGATGGTCGAAATCAGACCAAATCGACAACCCGAATAATGCACTCACGAATGTACGCCCACTTCTCTCTGCACGATGAGAAGCGGATCACTGTAGCCTACGTCCTCGGAATTTTTAAGTTGTATATATACATACAATCTAGATTCACCTAAACGCGTCCATGAATAGATATGCTATTACACGAAACCCTTCTCAAACTTACCAACTACACTATAGACGATCGTCGCCTAAGCCGAGTAAATACGCGTGTTTAGTTATGTAATGTGTGTATTGAGGACGTGAGGCTCTGATGCGGCGACCTCAAATCCCTCCTAATCAGTACTGCAAACTTCCTACTCACAACAAATAAACGAAGATGAATTATTCAAAGTTTGTGCCTGACAATACGGATAAGAGGAAATGTTCTTAGAGCCCATCGACTTGGTTCGCCGATCCGAGAAGCACTTGTTGTTGCGCAAGCCACATCGCTCGCCTTGGAAGCAACACGAACTGTATAATTGTATTACGTCCGTACATAACGCCGTTTCGTTTGCGAAGACTACAAACAAGATGGATCGTTGTTGTGTACAGTGATCACTTATATACAGAGTCTACCTGTTCAGCGGCGGTCGCTGCTTGATCAGTCAGTACCGGATCGTGTGAATCATGTCAAAATGCTAAAAAACAACTGGAGTAATCGATGCGACTATTATACAGCTAACACAGTTTGCGAGCGAGGCTACGAAACCTATCGAGTGCTAACTTACCCCTCGGTACGTTTTCGTTGTCTTCATATTTATTCCTTCTAAATACAAATCGTGCAGGATAATACGAATTTAGCTATTATCTCTAACGAATAGGGAAGGAGTATCTGCCAACATCTGTCTAATCGAATGAGGAAAAAACTAACCGAGATTATAGTAAGGCACATTTCAAACTAAAGAGCGAATGAAAGAACACAGGCAAGCAATCGTTCCTTGTTTTTTTTCACACATACAACTGGCCATGTCCTTGTTATAGTCAACACAATTCGTGCTAGACAATGGCGATTTCATCAGGCTGGCCAGCCAGCCAGCCAGCCAGCCAGCCTTTTACAACCTTGCCTGAATTGAAATGGAAGCAAGACCGGCTAGCAGAACTAGTTAAAAAGACTAGTCTAATAATAGACGGAACCGCTTCTTACTCTGCTTTGAACTGACCATTTTTAAACAAACAAATACACACATATACGAATATAATTGACACTATTATAACAACGTTATTGTACGTACCATTCTTATATGCACACATAGGTATTATACTGATATTATTATGGCAACAACAGCAGCAGTATCATAACGTCATGCGCTGATTTTACTGATTAAAGATAGCCAGACGCATCAGGATACAGACGCGCGAAGTGCTGTCGCCTGAATGAGAAGAAAACAGATCTATGTACGACCCATATATTTACTATAAGACTATTTCTGACATCGTGATAATGATGTCTATGACGACATATATATCGTATGATATATACATATGCTATTAGCTAGATGAACGGATCATGAAAGCAATTAGGAAACTGCAACCACTACAACTAAACAGTACCGACGAACACTCCATGTGCCTACGGAATCTACCGGTTCCAACCTATTCCTTCTACTTGGGTCCATCTACTTAAACGAGTCTGGCGATTCACCAAAAATGTTCTGTTCGTGGATATAAACAGTGACGATAATAATCATTCGCCATCTTAACTCAAAAACCGACTACATATATATACATTAAGTTCATACAGAAGCGCCGTCTTACGGTAAAAAAGAGATTCGAAGAAGTGTGCGTAAGGGAAGATAAGATGCATGCATAGATGGTGGGGAGTAACCAGAGATGCAAACTATATCGCTTAGCTAAGTTAGCTAGATTCGATACCCAAATGTTATAACTTATAAGCAAGTAATCTTAACAAGCTGCGCGTAACAACAAACACTAGTGCGAGAGCAGAGTCGGAAAAAGCTAACCAATCGATAGAACAGAACGTGTATAAGATAAAAAGACAAGTCATAATGACAATATGGTTCATTGATTATGACGATGACCATGATAAGAAGGAAGCAAAAACACCGCAAGTGTGCCGTGTACATAACTATGCTCCGTCAGTAAACGGTAGTTAATATCCAGTATCACGATGTAACGGATCTACGTCCTGCATGCTACGATATGACACATATAAGGCGTACAGAACCCATTCCACTTAGGCTCCACCGTCTAAAACTTTATCATCACTTCGACCTCCAGTGTTCATTAGGGAACATTTTTTTCTTTAGATGTTATTGAACAAGTCCTCACTTATATAAGTCCGTTGTATGACTCACATCAACGTTGACCGACGTATTGATATCGTTTTACTATTTAAACAGTTTTCATAGCAGGAAATTCGGTGCACACCTGATGCCTGTTAAGTGTGTGATAACCTTATGAATAGCAAACTTCAGCGCTATCGTTGATTTTTTGATATAGGTCAAAGCCCGAATGATAAAAGTCGCTTTCAGCTTGATAGGAGTTTTCACATTAAAAATACCGTGTAAAATAGACATTGCTCGTGTAGATCTGCCAGGCGCTATACAACGGACTTGCAAGCCTTACATTCTCCTTTCGGCTTTCATAGCGGTGACCTTATGTTATAACATTATTGATAGCAACCAGTTTTCAAGAAGTGACCATAGTCTGATAGTAAATGAAATGACATGCCAGGATCAAAAATATAGCTTATTTCATACAAAACAAAATCGTGTTTTCATTAGATTTGACCAATTTTATTATAAGACAACATTAACGTTAGGTAGGGCTTTCACAACTAATCCCCAATACTTATCTCTCAACCGCGAGCGTTAAAAAGATATATTTAAGACTTTGTCTAATCAACCTTATTGCTATTTAATTTTCGTTGTAGATATTTAACCGCTGATAATAAATTAGCTAATCGTAACCCAGCATTATTAGATTCATTAGAGTATTTATTAGTGTATATCAAGTAGAGAGATTTATTAGAGTCAGATACAACAGCCTTCATTTCGACTAGTTTGAAAGTAAGGATTCAAAAGTTTCTTCGAAAACTATTTCAGTTAATACCAAGAACTATACCTAAAACTGAATCAATTAAAAGATAATTATTTCGTAAGTGCCTCTTCTTCCAATAATTTCTCCATACACACATACCTACCAAATGTTCTTAAACAGATTTGTAGATAAACAACCATGCCTGTACATGAGACATAACATTTTATTTTCTATTTCTCGAAACGTGTGTAAACACAGTCATTTTTATAATATTTCAGACTATAGTTCAAAACTGGAATTTCATCCTGATATAAGTTTCACGTTTAAACAGTATGCTTCATTCGTCCAGGTACTAGGCATTACGCAGCCACGATTCTCATAGATCCTAGAAGAATAGGCTTTTAATGGCATAACGTTTACGGTCAAATTAAAGCTATTTTATTTTGATTGAGCATTTTTGGATCTAAAATATGTTAGCTTGCGATTTTAGTCCTATAGAATTCTATCCCAGGCACCCTCTGCAGGGCTTGAACACAATGAAGGCTAAACTGGCGACACCAATCGGTCCTTCGATTGTAAAGAATAAGAATGCCTGCACAAGCCAATTTCATGGTCCACGAAAATCCAACAACTTGGACAGCACTGCACACTATTACAAAAGTTGCCCATATTACCAATGACGAAACGCCTCCGTGAAAGGACAAAAGACTAAGAAATATCATAGCGCCACGGACAGATCCCTGCAATTCATTGGAATGTAAAAGAGTCAGTAGAAATTTTTGACGTGGTATAAGAAGGAGTATCCTAGAAACTGAAATAAACGGTCCATTTGGTTTGTTTAACTATTATGCAATATTTTGTGCAAAAGGACAAAAGACATGTAAACCTATTAATTCCAGTACTAGCATACAAGTAGGTATCTTCACGTCTAACTTAGCATATAGGATACTTAGAAAAATGTTAAGGACATAGGTGACTTAGACGCGTACTTGGAAGACCTGGCACATCCTAGCAGAAATGGCCGGCAAACGACGCAGATGGCAAGGGGTACCGAAGATTCGTGGGGGGTGTAGCCACAAGGCAAGAATCGATCCACAGAACAGGTATTCTAATACCACTTCGAACTTAATAATCGCCACAACGGTGAGCATGAACGCAATATGGCTAGGAATACAGTTAGTCATCGATGATATCACAGTCTCTACTTTGCTGGCACAATTGATGGCAGTCTGCAACAAAAAATGGGGAAAAACGGGCCAATCGCGTGACGAAAATATTCACCTGTTACACATTGATGTAAAAATATTGATTTGGATATTTTCTTCGTTACACCTATACGCTTCCTGAGCATGTTATAGCAATGAAGCTTTCGTTAAAGAAGTTTTTTTCCACATGGGAAAGTTATTCTTTGTTGCGAAATAAGTACACGAACTTCCTGAAAAGCATACGCTTTCAGTACTGCAATAAAGATTTACTCACACAGTAAAGATCATCGAAGAGAGATAATGTTTCTTGTAATAGCGGGAGAAGCGTAACGAGCAGGGTCACTCTTTTGAGCGTTCGTTCTTTCTTCTTTGCGAAGCTATTATTGTTGGACCTGGCACAGACTCCACGCTTTCGGCTAGGCCAGAAACTGTTTTTAAGGTTTCTCCGGCACATCGGTAGCGTACGAAAGCGACAGTTGAATAAAAAACCTGAAGAAGGCCTTCTGCGATTTCGACGGTACACAGCTATCATACCAATGAATAAATTCGACTTAGATCAGGTACTTTTATATATAGAACAAGCAAATATGGATCGTTTTTTGCAAAAAATGCTTAATTAAAAAAAATTGGCGTAGACATTAAATGGGCCGAATAGTGAACATTTAATTTTTTACATGTTATAGTTGAGTGAGATGTAGTCGTTGGGAGGCCACAACGTGGACCATCGCAACTTGCCTCTTCCACGTTCTCAATAAAAGCATTCTCCGAATTATCGAAGCTTTTTGTGGCGCAGAGATCAGCTTGTGATTTAGCCATCCCTGAGATCGTACTTTCCGTCTCATTGACTTGTTGGATTATTTCACACTGCAAAGAAATAACTGGAGCTTTAGTTACAACAGCAAATAGACAGTTAAGGTACTACCTTAGTGTACGGGTTGCTCCAATGAAACACGCAACGTTCAACGCGATACTTGTCCCATCCCACCTTGTTTGATAATGATACCCGCCATCGTCGCCAAAAGTTAGCGATCCCCATCGAGTAACATAGAATGAACTTTGACACACTGAACATTGGTAGCCGTTTAATTTAATCCAGTATTGCTTCCCTCATCAGCGCCTGTGCTATTTCGTAATGCTTGAAGACCAATTGAACAATCTAGTGAGGGTAGAACCTATCCGATCCGATATACACCTGTTTTTCATAGGCCCGAAGTGCCGCTGCTTTTTGCCTATTTTTCGTAGCAAGTCGGCGCTTGACTATGGTCACAAAATGTATTGGTGACAAAACTGTGCACTTTGCCATACTCCTATGCACTCGTTGCCAAGTTCCAACTCTTAGGAGGACACCTTTAGTCTGCTGATCTACACGTTCAAGTTTCAAAGAGGCTTATTCTCTAATTGACACGTTGTGTGCGATGATGACTATTTTGACTTTGCACGTGTATCGTGCACTAAATGCTTTACATTTCGACGTACTGTAATCATAATAATTCAATGTTAACATGTTGAGTGAAATGCACGTTATGTGAATGGATCCTGTGTAGATATGAATGTGTATGGAATGAACGGCCTTGACTAAAAAGTAACACGCCAAACTAGTTAACGAAACTACAGATCAACCTAGCATTACTCGAGCAATCCACGGCCACAAAAACAAGAATGATTCTAAAATATTCTTGAACAGTTAAGACGAGTAAAGGTAAATTTTCAATAGTATATTAAGCACAGTCCGCTAGCTTTTATTCAAAGAAAAGAAACGTTTATATTTTATTATATAATATTTGATGCTAAAATCGAAATGGTACAACTTTTACTCAGGTATGCGATTTTAAATAGTCGGCCTACCGTCTAAAAATAGAATTAATAAAATATGAGGCCGTTGTGTTAAAAACATTTTATATTGGACGAAATATTAAGAGGAGCCTTTAACAAGAGTTTTTAGGAATTGTAACATGTCAGAATTATTAGATGTTAGAATTAGAATCCAACACCCACTTCTTTTTTAGGTTAAGGACTCAGCCCTACTCCACGTGCATCGTAGCCTTGACGTCAGCATCGCTACGTCGTTATGCGTCCACCGGCAGCCGCTTCAACATCAAGAAGCCAGACTTCATGCTGCCAGGATCCCCGAGGGCTTTTGTAAGTCAGCAAAGGCTTGGAACCTTCGGCGCCATTTCTTGAAAAATCTTAAACGTTAACGGATGGGAGATATCATTCGCTTGTGAAGCAGAGCATTCCCACGACCTGTCTTGTTCCTGCAAAGTGCCGCCATAGCACTATCAGTTGTTACACTGCGGTTGACATAAAGTATCAAGCTTGTTACCAATATGTGCGCAGACTTATTGTTCGCATGACTTTAAACTTCTCGGGTTACCAGAATGAATTCCAT
The DNA here is from genome assembly GCF_002443255.2 of Varroa destructor. NCBI lineage: Eukaryota > Metazoa > Arthropoda > Arachnida > Mesostigmata > Varroidae > Varroa > Varroa destructor. Next base: position 35,497,957 of record NW_019211458.1, on the reverse strand, counting down.
CCATAATATATGATACTATAATACCATTCGGTGTACAGAACTTAACTTTAGGCGCTCTGTAGTAGTAGGCGTAAGCGCAACACTTCTTGGGCTTATTAATTGTACGTTTTAAATTCTCATTTATGGGTACATTTATTTACACGACTTATATTTGAGGTGGATTTATCATGCAGAACGGTGGCGAAATATACATTATGTATTATATTATAATTGGAACTCTAGAATTAAATTATAAATTTTTGTGCTAATGCGGCATTTTGTTAGACGGGCAAAGTAAGGTCCGCGACTCCCTGGATAATAATGTATAATTCAAAAGCAAATGGTACAGTGACAAAATGAGCACCCATCGTATTCATGTTCTAAGCAGCCGATAACAATAGAAGGATACAGCTGAAGAGGCAATGTGGTCGACTCACTTCAGCTAAATGCTTCGGAGCACGTTGTCACCCCTGGTGCTGGTAACCTGTCCTTCAGCAACAGCTTCTAGCCTATGTGAATCATTATTCATGCTATTTTAAGTTTAATTACAATTTGAGTCATATACAATATGACATTATTGTCTGAGTAGACGTGAGGCCTACAAGATAAGGATTGTTCACGCAACGTTTCTCAGTTGAGTATGAATGACACTTGAATTCAACATTATCGAAACATTTCAAAATCAGTAATTTAATTACCACCATTTTCCTAAACATGCTCTTAAAGATTAATCTATATATATAGTGTGTAAATCTCTGAGAAGGCTCAGCTGCTGTGCTGCCGAAATATCGGCTGCTGACAGTGAGAAAAAAACCATTGCAAAGACAGTAGCTTGTTCAAGCTATGAAGCACTTGCGTACACCAGGCAGTAAGCCACTCTTTGAAATATCGATTTAACATCGACACGGACGGCGGACACTTTTGAACTGTCCTCTGGTTCTCGCATACTGTGCTAAAGCGATTCGGTGAAGAGGGAAGGAGCTTGGTGCAGTCAGCTCTTTTGGAGCTTGCTTTTACTTGAATAGTAGCGCCATCTTTTCACGAACGTAATTACAGACTGCTGTAAACTTGAAGCCGTCTGAGATAGAATGTTCCCTCCTTGGTGATTTCTTCTCGGAGAAATCCAATCACTTTTCCATCTTTCGCCTTTTCAAAGGGTTTATGTAGCTTATCTATTTAATTTGATAATGGATGTCTATTATTAGCTGTCGGAGGCGATACGTCTTGCTATTAAGTCCTGCGTGTACTCCTTGTAATACGTCTGGTTTGCACTTGCGTAGTTATCAAAGAAAGAATATAAGCCCGTGTGGTTTGGGTATCTTCGTGAACCACTTCGTGAAGTATCTGAGTGTGTATAGTAGGTATGGCATGCCAGCTGGTCGGAACCACTTTTAACGTGTTCGGCAATTAAGGCCGCTACCAGGCAGCTGTCCAGATACAAAAAAGTCCGTTTCGGATCCCGCTTTGGAAAGAGATTCGTTGTTGCATAAAACGACACTAACGATCGACGACGTAGTCTTGCTGTAATGAGTACGATTAACAACGAATTGTGTGACATCGGGTTTTACAGATGTCCAGCAGTCTTCTATTGCTTATCGTTTCATCTACAGCGGGTTTATAGAAACTTAACATTGTATATATGTATGGTCAATATGTATGGTCGCCGCCTTAATTTATCGCTTGTTCTGGCTTCGCCAATATACGAAGTGTATCTAAGATAATTCGCGTACGGTCCAGTCGTAGGATGTTCTTGTCAGCAAGAAATGGACAAACACTATCCTTAAAGTTTTCTCTGAATAAGAAAGTACATACATTAGTATACTAATGTGATCGGCACGCCAATTTTTTTAAGAGTCGAAAATCTGCACATTTCTGCCCTTTCGGTATGCATGGCATACGGTAAAAGACAGTCTTTTAGCTGTTTATAGGTTTAGTCTAAAACATGCTGACGGCCATACTCTCTAGCATTAATAACTCTACTAGATAAAGAGAGGTGAGACACAACCAATGATAGATATTATTATATAGAGCAATACCGATAAGAAGATGGTTAAGCCTGAGAGTCAGCGGTGTGAACTTCTGCACTTGGACGGTGAATGGGATTGTCCAAATGACCAAAGTACGAAGAGTATCGGGTATTATGCTAGATACAGCTGAAAGTTAAAATATATCACAGTGCCGAAATAGCCGATAGTTCTCCATTGGCTGCAACGAACGTTATGCAAAATCATTAGAAGAATGGAGTATATTTTTTTATCTCCGTTTAAGGAGGTGTCGTAATGTAGTTCGCTTTAATCGAGTGGTCTCAACTACGGCAACAGCTGGTCAACATGGCTATTCTATTTAGACGGTAGCAAAAACAGTCTTTACGTGTTGTAAATTTGGCACAGTCCGTTGATGGTTTCCTCAATAAGGACGCCTCAAATATGGACAGAAGATCGCGCGAGAAGCCCAATGTAGTGTCGAAAAAGCCTTCTCAGCCGACAGCTTGTGAAGAAACCCCAGAAAGAACTCTTTCTCAGGAGTCCTTCGCAAGGCAATCATTATCTGAGTCATAAATATTAGTATATCACCTAGAAAAGAAGTGCATTAGTGTATATGCTTTTATTCAAATTAGCTGTGATGCTAGAGGCGTGATATATTTTTATCTGAGATGACGTGTTCATCTACGTACGGGCTGTACGTGTTTTAGAAATACTATGTTCACAATGTTGAAAATTTTCTTTTTCAATATAATCTAATTTAGCTCAATATTATTATTACATGTCGTATAAAAAATTACGATTGCATACAGTACAATAATGGCTTCGTATACATTTTTCTCAAGCAAAGCTTGCTGCGTGAAGAAAATTTCAACATAATTTTCTATATAAGCAGAACTGTTGTGTTGGATATCGCATTGTCCAATCATCGTCGCCAGTGATATGATGTCTTAGATGCCAATAAATTTATTTCATAGCATTCGCCGGGTGTTTTGCGTTGTTCTCCGCAGTGAAAACTAGTCAACCTCATCAGGGTAATCATATTTCAAACTTCCATTCCCAAGGTGAGCTTGAGTCCATGTACATGGCAATTATGTCAGTCACATACAGAATGCAGACGATAACAAAATGAAGAGATTAATGAACGGTTTCCAGTTAGCATTTTCGGCATTCGATTGTCGTCTAGTGACTCATTACGCCGGCTATTATGGAACTATAGTAAAATTTTGAAAATCACCAGGCACATCAGCAAACCCAAAAACATTCCCGGCGTCCAAAAACGACGTCCAATTAACTAATAAAAATCAGTGCTCAGATCATAGTTTTATTCATAAACAATAGACCGTATCCCTAGACGAGCTAAACTAGGCTATTAGTATTTAAAAGGAAGTAATTGATTAAATAGAAATGTCACACAAGTGATAAGATTTTTCGAGCATACTTATTGGACATTCCACGTGAATGGCACATTAGATTCCATTCTATTTTTCTAAGCATATAGTACAAGGTATTGGCTTTTACTCTGTAATAATAACAACAATACTTTAAATATAAATAAAAATCGAACATTGCTAACTGGTTAACGACCTTAACATATTAGATGCTAATCGTTTATTTCCTATTGTTTTCTTGTTTCGCTCATTTACCGCCTGTCAAGTACCTGTAAAAAATGTGCGAAAAAAAAATTCAAACGCTCAAGGCATCATTAAGTTCAGCATGGCTCTTGCTTGTAATGACAGCCATATGATCTCATCTAACAACAGCAAGAATATAACTAATTTCATATAAATCAGTAAGTGCAAACTGATCTGAAACAGTTACAGAAATACATACTTGGAAGTCAGAATATCGACGGGCTTGTAGCCACTAGGATGCCAGCCAGCACTAGCTAATACGTTGATCAGACCGTTGTTAAAATACGCGTTTACCCTGTTCTAAACGAATGCATTCTTTAGAATTCTATTCGATGCAATACGAAGTACAAAATGTTTAAACTATTCGTAATTATAACTTATTTCTACGTTAGCTTGTATCCAAATCCTGAAAAAGAAAATATTGGTTACAGCCTATTTGCTAACCTATTCGAAGAAGGTATGCGTGAACTGCAACAAACATTAAACGTAGAGTTCTCTGCCGTGTAACTCATATGAAATTTTAAAACTTAACGCTAACTCTCAACTTTTTACACTACTTAATTTGTACAAATTATACTAATTTTGCAAAACTGACTAACTGCTTTTAGATTTCCTGTGCGTACTGAGCCCTAAAATAATACTTTACTGAAATTAGCCAAAATAGTTTTTACCCTTAAGGACAGAACCGAAAGATCACTTCCTATTATGGTGTCGACACTGATAGGCTCCGAAAAGCTAGTTTTCTACTGGTTACCTTAGACATGTGAAAAATAACAGGAGAAGAAACTCAAACAGCCTAATAATTTAAAAGAGATGTCGCATTTATCCCAAAAAAAAACTGTGCAGTCATTTTTTAAACAACATTCGTTTTCAATTATTATGCCGTCTGAGGCAATACTAACAGTATTAAACGTCACAAGTTACCATTCAATAGAACTAAAGGATCAATTATTTTAAAACTGCTAAATAAAAGAAAAACTACTCATTTAGGGAATGTCTTGAAAAGTGCATTTTCTGAGTAAATTGGCGAGACATCTTCAAATACAAGGAGACTGACATTTATATTCAGCCTCACCCAGCCCTGTAATATTACTTATGATGTTGAGATGTTTCTGTTGTCTAAGAAAAACCATAAATAAATTCCTTTAAGTAATATCAAATATATCCCGAACCATGGCCCAAGCTGATGAAAAGGCCCAGGATTTAGTGGGTTAGAGAGAGTCCCACAGTACCAGACAAAGCACAATCCAGTAATGTCTGGTCTGCATAATGCATTGCCCTCAACCTCCAAAAAAAAAGAGATTTGAAAACTTAGTTTTCTTCTGAGTTTACAAGTAAGAAGGGTATTGTATATATTAATAACTAATAAAAACACTCTCCGGTTAAAGTCAATCAACATGGTTTGAACCTATTATCAGTTATGGTTTTAGCTGAGTGCTATTCACTAATTTAATTGACTAGAGAAGTGCCTCGCCAGGATGGTATTAGACCGACCGTAGCACGCGTACCATGAAAAGACTCCTCGCAACAGGCCCTGGACTATTTGTACATTGGTATTTTATTTGCCGATAACCAAATGACGCGTTTGAAGGGCGAATACGTTAGGCTATCAGCCCTATTGCTATCTTTGCGCAAACTCTTACCTTCTAAAGTACTCAAGTTTTTGCGCGCGTAAATCGCTGTGCCAGCTGAGCATTCTAATGTCACGCGATAAAATACAATACGTGCTCATAGAAATGGAAATTGAGCAAATCATATGAACTTATAGCCTTGATGTAAAATCCTGGAATGAATAGACAACAATCGCCTAAAAAGACGTTGCTATTTAACCCAAAATATACGCTTGTAACGTCGAAAAAATGAACGTATAGTAAATCTATCAGATATCAGGTATTTAATAACAGTTGTATAGGAAACATACTACATGTATGTATAAATTACTTGGTAATCAAAGATTTGTTTCTTAAAGCAATTCGGACACAATTGGTCAGTAGAAAAATGATAGCAATGAAGTCACAAAACGAATTCCCAAAAACAATATAGAAGCTTCTCCGTTATTATTCGATCTGTCCACTTATATTTTGATGCATCTCTATATTTTCTGGTTAAACTTCCAAATACCCAATACATGTCATTAGCGTACAGAAATTGAAAACATTGTTATAAGTATCTATTTACTTCCTACCTAACCTAACCTAACTTAACCTATATAATTGTTAATTCTTACGTCTTGTATCGCTTAATGGATAAGTTACATCCTGACATACAACACGATAGCATGGGATTAAGCTATTTATTTATGTAAATGAATATAGAAAAATTAAGCACACATACGCGTACATAGGGTATTTGCGAGACAGTTATAGAAGATCGCAGCAAGCAATTACGAACTATGAACAACGTAGTGTATTGTCAACAATTATGGTTATTTACCGACGTAAAATTAAGTAAATATAAATTCGCTTGCAATCGATACATTTCTAGGGATTCTCCTCATCAGCGAGTTGCTGACGATCTTCCTCGTTTTCCTCGGTAAACGGATCTGCAACGCAGCCGTGAGACACAAGGAAAGGCATAATGAGGACGTTATTGTACAACATCATACCTATCAACATAATAGCGAAACCTATAATGGTTAATACTGTGAAATTCTGCCATTGCGCGAAAAGACAGAAGACCCAAATAAAGATGGCACGCAGAGAATCCAGCACCATACGCGTTGTGGCCGATAACTCCTTCGTTACGGAAACGCCGGCGAAGTTGTAAAAGCTGATCGATAGCACAGTACCGAAATAACCGATAGCAACTTGATAACTGAAATAAAAATGCAGAAAAGTATTGCATTATAAACCTTCCTTATTTAAGAAAGGCCTCCCATATTTAAAATGGTTGCTAGTTACTGTAAAATTGCCCGATTGATATTACGTTCCAAAGAGCTCTCGTGATAGACTCACAAAATAAGACTTTGTTGCTATATATTCCCTAATAGTAAAGTATCGTTATAAACTACCTTATATAAAGAATGGGCTTTAATTGACAACAAAATATACATATATAATCGCTATAATTTCATTGAATTTTCATTTACAGTTCCTGTTTGAGATAGACTACTTTATTTGTATTCAGCGTATTTATATTTCAAGATTCTACATAAAAACTTACCTAGCCCCATTTCTTACCTGTTATAGATCTGGTAAATTCCATCGACCGTATCTTCGATAGGAACACCTCCGACTTTGATGAAATATAATGGTATCAATAGCAGGATCATGCCTATCATGCCGAAAAACCCTTCCAATCCAACGACTTGTAGGGGTGGCACGTTGTGTCCCACAATGAACTTCTCCTCAAGAACCATCTGCAAAGCGGTTATAAGTTGTGCAGCAATGATCAATAAATCGCCTGAAAAGATCAAATATAGATTTGAGAGGTAGTAGGAAGTGCTATGTAAAGTGTTCCAATAATCATATATATGTCATGCCTATTATTGATATATGTGAAATACAAATATGTATTAACCAGTAGTAACTCCTGCCGCATCAGGCGTATTTCCGATGTGTTTTTTCGAGCCAAAGAACATGTCTGCGCATCCAACTATCGTCAGTCCCGCCAGCACAATTAGAATACCAGTCCACTGGAAGCAGAACAATCTGCGGCGCAACAACAGGATCGACAGAAGTCCCGTAAAGATGATCACAGCACCTACAGCAGATCAAGCATCAAAACAACTAATGATAGCATTGGATTAAATTTCCACTAAACGCACCATCATTAAAGGTAAACCGGTCTTTATAGAGAAATACGTGTATCGGTATAGAAAAATATGCGTTGTTTATATACGTCACGCATGCATTGCAAAGCAACAAATAAAAAAAGTATCGATGAGAACCACCATGGTAGAAGTGTGTTGATTGCCGCAGCTATGGTGAAGTTAGTTAACATTGCGCCATAAGTCTGGCTTAAATTTCTATATAGATTTGTCCATGTCTTCAAACGGAGGTTATATTTCACCAAAGAGAGCCTTTTATCTGGAGTAGATTAGAAATTGATGCCTGCATAATACGAACGGTACTGCCCGTTGCTGAGGTTTTAACTAAGAACGCCTTTGGCTTTTACTAAATAATCGTCACAGTTAATATACTCGTTCATAAATAATACAACCAATAATAAAGCAGGTAAGTGCTGCCATGTCTGAGTTACCAAAAGAGAGCTACTCTTTTAATCATTTCGCTTGACAGTCTGATAAGTTTAACAAGTAGGATTATTTTTAGTTTGTTAAATTAAACCTTAACTTCGACTGACAGTTGGCATCTAAGTTTAATTCTATGAATTAAAATACACAGTCCTACGCGCCAAATAGCTACACAGGTTGAAGGTACGCTTTGCCTTGGACAAACCTCGAAGCATTTGTGCCGATGAAGCGTAAGTCATATTGAGTCCAATATACATGACAGTTGTACCAATCATATCACAGAGTACTGGCGGTATAAAGATGTAAGGGTTGAAATTCCGGTTGCCATTCAGGATACTTGGCATCTTGCTGGCTTCTGGAGAATCTCTAAGGCGACTACTGTATAAGTATAGCAGAACTTTGAAGGTCACTAGGCAGATGAATTCACCAAAGAACATTCCCAACGCCTAAAAAGCAATATGAGTTGTGTCGATTTTACGGTTCAGGTGCAAACAATAATAATGGCTAATTATACGTAAAATAATCACAACTTATTCCATTTTTGCATGTCACAATCACGTTAATATTCAAGTAAGCACTAGGCTTTCGGCCACTCACTTCTATAATTCTAAACAATCACACACATATTCATGTGATGTCATTTATGAAATATCATTACGATTCTTTATACTGCTGCTACCACCATTGGTAGACATTGGCCTACTTGCGACAAACACGTGGAAACGACAGACGGAGAATTCTTGAGAGGACAAGGAGTTAACCAATCTCATGACTTCGCTACAAGTTCAGACATAAAGATTAGGATGGCGCAGAAGGAAAACGTGCGCCAACTTGAGGAAAGTGCTATATTTAATATTGTTTAAATATCTCAACATAGGCACACTTTATCTTAACTCAGGCTCGAATTTGCTTACTCTACCTGCTTTCAATGACAAAACGTTGTTTAGATTAAATCTACATGATACTTCAATACAATTATTACAAAACTGTGACAATTCCGATAACAGGTGCAAGTTTCAAGAACAGAAACTCGTACCAATATCCGCTTGTGTTCTATGATTTGCGACTCAATAAAGTATAACGACTGCGGCCTGAAATGTAGCATGTACTTTGGTTGCCCTATTTTAGTTGGGGTACGCCCTTTGTACTGGTTAAAACGCCAATAATAAAAGTTCTTACAAAAACCTAAACCCAAAACCTCTTTAATGATTTGTCAGCACGTAAGTGCTTTACATATGATTGCTACCTAAGTGTGCTTCGGATCAAAATACAATTGGCCGGAGACTGCTTTACTGTAACAAGTGCAATTGTCGATACCACTGTACTACTGGACATTACCATCATGCTAAATCAGAAGAGGCCGCGTCTCAGCCGAAATACAAGCTGGCTTGGAGGCTGCATCTGCGTAGCACTTTCTTTTTGCGAAGCACTAACCTGAAGAAAGGAGTGCGAGAAAGGATGTGGTATCGTGGTGCTCGATCCATTCTTAAGATGACCATACGGACTACCGGATACGACCGCCATATCCGCCCATCTAGCGAAACAAATAAACGACCTTGTGGTTGGTCTTCGATATTCATACTTAGTTCATTTTGCATCGAACTATTTGTGTTTGCATACGTTCTTTTTTACGTGTATGTGCATAAAAGACATCTTAGCTTATTTTTAGGTATGATTTTTAATGTGAGCTTGACAAACCACAAGGGATAATCCTATTGTATAGCTAAAACTACTTAAACAAGCGTCTAATAGGTAACTTACTTTGTAGCAAGAGTATTGATGGAACCGGTAAATACTAATAATCCTGCCAGGAACAACTGATGCCCTGACCAAGCCATTGCAGCAATAGGGGCTGGTTCTTCCTCTGTGAATGTCTAATCCCAGAAGATTTATCTATAACAAGTGGTACTTGCAGAAACATTCGTCCTTAATCAAGTTAATATATCACTTATTTATTTTTTTATTTATATCGTTTTTTATTTTTTTATATTTATATCATGACTAATCACCGTTTGGTAAGAGAACATAGGGACTGAGGGAAAAAAACATATTTATCATGAATTTCTTCTACTACGATGAAATAAGCGCATCTGCATATTGGAATACTTCTAATGGAGCAGCTAATATTACATAACATTTGAACTGCCAAGAGACAAAAAGTTAGTTATAATAGTGAAGTATCATTTACTATTTTCCTATTGATAATGCAATTAAGTTAGGAATAATGTAATTGCAACAATAAATTCAGTAGTATCATGGAAGTAGAACCGCGAGTACTCGAGTCAAATAGTGGCTTATGAGTAGTATTGTCGTAAGGCATCTTTTTAACTTCGAGCACTTCTAGCACCTTGATCAATTTGCACAGCACAACATCATATCGAGGTTGTTAGTTGAAAGTAAGTGAAAAAAAAAGATTATCCATTATACCAGAGTTAACCAAAATAATCATTAAGAAAAGCCTAAAGAAGACAAAAAGTCGTTCCACAATCGCTTCTAGCAAAAATGAGCAATTGGACACTAAGATTATTATCAAATATTAACTAATTAAATAACTATATAAAAAGCGCATTACTTGTCAAAACTCGCAACGTTATTTATTGTCACTACTATTACGCGCGAGTACAGAAAAACTGTGCTACCTCTGTAGCTCAGCCTCTAAAACTAAATGTAAACGAAAATATCACTGGCGTATTCAAAAAGTAACCAGTTAATTCAACCTTAATTCTTTTAAATACTATAAATATTGTTTATTAGAACACATTTTTCTATGTAAATATGTGTACAATACTTTTGCTGGGTTAACAAAGAATATTCAAAGAACCTACTTGTAGAGCATCATCGCGGTTGCGGATTTTTTGCAACTATGTAAAAAAATAAGGGCTGTCTCGTTTCTTAGGAACCTCATAAAAACTCTTCTTAGAAAATGTTAGAAACATGAAATCAAATTAGTATAATTTGATTTCATCTAATTATCATTTATACTATCATTTAAACTGACATGATAAATCGTATTTCTCTTTTCCAAACACAAACTAACAGCTAAGTAGCTAGGTAGCGTATCATTTGTCGATAGTCGTATTGAACATAGAAAATAGTTAACGTTAAGAAATATCACTATGTGGGTTTTGGACATACTTGCAGTCTTGTAACTTACCCTGTTTCTCGTAGTACTCAAATAGACATAACATATAGAGTGAGCCTATAGCTAATAACGAAACGATCTCTATTGAAAAGATTACGAGGTACAATATGGAGCTCTGTAGAGGCAGATTCATTTCTAGCATGGGCAATACGCAAATAAGTTGTTTTAACTGCATACACAATAATCTGAATCGACAACAAGAACTTACACTGCCAGAGGAGGGACGACGAATTTCCGCTGAGTGAACGGAAATTACCTTTTCGGTTTCTCTGAACACACTACCTATCAGCGAAATTTATGATAAAGCTCGTTAATTTGGCACTCGATGGGGACACGAGCACTCATAGCGGTGAATTAGCTCTACTAGAAAAAAATCTTCACATAATGTGATCTCAGTTAAGCGAAGCATGATAAGTTCTACTGAGTGAAAGGGCAATGTAGCATGGAAACGCACACAGGACACAGGCATAGAAAATATCTCCGTGTCTAGGTTCAATCAGAAATTGAGCGGCACAATTCTGGCGACGATCAAATCAATACACAATGCCTTAGAATATGAAAGGTTCTCTAGCTTACAAGACCTGTCTCACAAGGAGCATTTGCAATTCTTACAATTTGCGAAAACAACATCGGAAATTTATTACAAATGTTGTGACTCGTTTATAAAATTACGCGGGTTTTGTCTCGCAGTAAGCAATTCACAGAAAGTGGATGAGTTAGATGAACACCTGGACCAATGGACGGAAATTGAAGTAGACTAACTGAACTCTACATGTTGGTGGGGTGCAACGTTTTCTTATGTAGGATGCGTATTAGATATGCTATATGTATATCTGGCAATATCTTGCCTATAATGTGTTATGCACGAAAAGAAACTAGGAAAGAGTAGACCATTCATACGACACAACTGTTCCAAGAAAAACCTTCCTGTTCCAAGAAAATATTGGATATTAGAACTGTTGACTTCATAGTTGTATTTTGTAATAGTTTTTTTACTAGTTGCTGCTAAAAGCATGCTTGATAGTATGCATAACTTATATATAGTTGACGTATTTATCTATGCACAGTTTTAAGTCTATTTTTTTTCTAAGTTTCTGTATTTCAATGTAATTTATACGGCCTATTTAAATGAACAATGATAGTCAAACGAGACAAGAAGGCATCCGCCTCCGTCCTATCAAAATTCTTAAGGCAAAATTTAGTTATTTGAAATCTACCTCTTGTGCACGTCACCATAATTCATTTCTATAGTATACGGAATTAAAACGTAAGATTCTCGAATTGAGATCTTCGGCCGATTGCTTCTTCATAGCAGCAATGAATGGTAAAACGCACTTTGGTGCAATGAAAACTTATAATGAAGGGGTGGGTGGAGAAGATTCGGCAAAAAAGCCCAATTATTAGGAAGATCTTAAGAATTTCTTAACAAACAACAGTTCAGGTTCAAAACAAAGATTTATTTCTTTCGCAAAATCTTAGATTATTCATGTGCTTTTATACAAAAAAAACCCACGCTCCACTTATTTAACTCGACGCCTTTTTTTTTGTAAAGTTTACGTAGCCACGAAGGGGGCATTTTCGTCAACTAACACGCGACCTAATGCGACAAGAAATAGATATACATAAAAGAAATTGATAAATAGATTCTAACGCTTTTTTTTTTGGAATAAGAAACCTGACTGAAATAGTTCCCGCGCATTGACTTTTAGGCAGTTGAAATAAAACAATAATAATGACATTCGTCTTTCTGTGAAACCAGATTTTGTTAATATTATCGTTATATAACTAGTATTACGATCATAAGTATGACAAGCGTTTTTAATGACTATCGAATTCGTGGACACAATATACTTGGAATGCCGTTGAATCGACATCTTTCGTCTCCAATTTTTTGTCAAACGCATGTTGCGAGCACATCGATGAGTACTGAGCGACCGGTACCATGTCTACCTGATTATCTCAGCAGTTATTTTGCGTTAACATTAGACATTTTATGCTGCATTCAAGCTCAGCCAACTTGTGTCGGTAAATAAACATTAATTTTTTCCGTGGTACCAAAAATGATTCTGGCCAAACAATCTTCTAGCAAAACCAGTAACGCGTTTTGTACGCGCCACATAATATTTGAAATTCGCGCCCCATCAGCCCTTTCCAAGCTTCTAACTTCGCATGGTTACATCTTGATGGCAGCCATCATATGGCGTTGCACGTCTTTTTTCTCCCGCATACCTAACTTTTCAACGATTCTGTATGCTGTTGAAACAATATGTCACGACAAAGCCTCCACGGCCCTGTAGACTTGCTGTCTCCTTTTGTTGCACGTGAACCGTAGTCTCCACGATCCGTCGTTTATTGGATGTTGTTTTTATTAGTCTCCTGTTTGGACATCGTACAAGCAGAAAAGCATTGGGGCATCCAACAACAGTAGAGTTATGTGGCAGTCGTACTGCGTAAATCTGAGCAGCTGATCTATCAGTAACCCCAGTAAACTGTGTCTCTCCTGACAGACAGTGATTGTGGTGTTTAGCTGCTTGGGAGATTGTGCCTTTATCATTAGTGCGATTGCATGGCGTTGTGATGTGTGTGGCTGGATGGCAAAGAGCAGTGCTATACCGTTTTGCGAGGCGATTGCCGACTGGCGGGCACGACGACGATGTTTTTATTAGCTGCTATGTGATGAGAACTTCAAGCGAGGTGTTGATCAGCTAATGAATTTGGATCAAATGGAGTCACTTGGTTGGCTTGAGGGAGCAAAGAACAACTACGAAGAATAGAACCGTAGCAATTTTTTTGCTTGGATACGCTGGCAGCGTACGTTGTAAACAAGACTACAGCTGGGAAGCATCGCGTTCTCATTGCTGTAACTATTGTTCCCATCGCTTATAGCGAGGGCGATGGCGAGTCAGCTGTGATTGCTCACGGCCTTACGTTGCTTCCCAGTATACGCACGCTACTCCAACAGCAAGCCGTATCACGACAACTACTACGTCAGACACTATTACTGGTAGTACAACTGTTATATTCGGTGCAGCAGTCGGTCGTCGCCTTCTACTGTTGCTGTTGTTGTTGTTTGTTACTTTTGGTTGAGTCGTCTTATCGTTTGGCAGCTTTCGTCGCCCGCTTCGAAAGATTCCCACTCATTGTTTCGATATAGCTAATACCGTTACAACGTAACTGGGAGCGATGATATCATAACAACAATTGTGAAGTGGAGCGTCGTCTATCAAGAGTACTATATCATCATTATTATAGACGTCTGGAAATCCTGTTGTTGTGTGATGCTGTTGTGTTGATTTTGTAAATCCTGAATCCAACTCAGCTTTGCTCTCCTTTGTTTGGTCTATTTGTTTACGGTGTGCGTCTTTTCCGAGGAGTTTAAGGGTTGCATGAAAACGATACGCAGAGACGCGATGTCGCCTGCGGTGCGCTGGCTGTTGCCTTGGGGTTATTGTTGACAGGGGGTTGGGACGGCGGCTGGCGCGAGTCGCCTTCCTTCCCACTGCTTGAGTACCCCCAAAACAATGTACAGTTGTTTAGCATATCGACATCACCACCATACCACTTGCTAACCAGGTACCGAATTAGTACCCGGAAGTTGAATGAATCAATTACGCTAAAGGCGACAGGCACTGTTGTGAATTCAGCCAGCCACTGCTAAAGGCTAACTCTAAGAGCAGTTCTGATTTGTTCGTACTTTAAAGCTGTGTCAAATAATTACATTTTTGGATCGTGCAATAAGTACTGCGCTAAAAAAGTCATCTCGAATAATTCCGGAACAAAAGGACGTTGTTTGTAATCGAGAACAATCCAAATCGCTAGCGTCGACGCCAATGAGGGGGGTAAAGGACGTCTTCGGTCTGGTCGCCTTGGCGGCGGCAATCAGCTTACCCGGTTTGCCATTTAGCGAGGCTCGTCTAGAAATTATACCGCCAAATTCGAAAGATAAAGAGATCAGGATCGACGAATTACAACCGATCACCTATGCAATGCCACCAGATGATGGAGCTATGGGGAAATTGGTCGTAGCAAAACCTGTCAATGCATGCTCTCCGATACAATCCGTTCCGTATCCAAGCAAAGACAGCTTCTCATGGTTTGTGCTAGTGCGACGGTACGACTGTAACTTCGCTGCAAAGTTACGCAACGCTCAACGGGCCGGCTATTCTGGAGTGATTATTTATGACTTCGAAGGACCAGATTTGAGCTTCACGCGTATGCCTCGGCCATATGGTTATGGGGATACCCGGGTGTACGCGGTTCTGGTGACAAAGCATGATGGAGCATTGCTTGCACAATGTACGTACGACAAGGATTTCTACATCGAATGGTTCCCGGCGTCTTCAGCCAACCTACTCAACTATCTCATTCCGTGCATTGTGATCATCTTATTCTGCATTCTCTTAATTGCTTGTCTCGTTGTCGTGCAACAATGCACAAGATGGTTTCGGGAGCGTCGGCGCAACGCCAAGTACCGCCTTGCTAGAAAATACCTTAAACAACTGCCGATCAAACGCTGGGCGAAAGGAGAAGAGTTCAAAAACTACGAAGTGTGCTCCATATGTCTGGATGAATATCAAGAGGGTGACAAACTACGAGTCCTACCATGCCTGCATGGTTATCACGCTAGGTGCATTGATCCATGGTTAACAAAGAATCGTCGTGTGTGTCCGCTGTGTAAACGGAAGATCGTTTTGCCAGGGATGCCCGAGGACTCGTCAGATGATGAGACGGCACCCCTGCTGGGAACAAGACAAGAGTCCAGCGGGGGCACCTTCCGTCCAAGCGAGCCCTCTAACCAAACCGTCCAAATCGAGGTAGGTGTATTTGTATCATGTAGTTATAACTTCAGGCTTACAAACACGGCGTAAACATTAAGAAACTTTAAAAATTTCTTCTAATTAAGGATTAAATTGCTCTAAACATAAAATAAATGGTAATGAAAATAGTGGACGATATTGAGAGTATATACTTACAATCCGATCAACGACACCTGCATAACGTTTCGTACACAAAAAAAAAGTTAAAACACCATTCATATGACAAGACCCGATGGCGTCATCTTACTATCATGAAAAATACTTCTAGTAAGCAGATGCATACTTCAATTTTTTGCAATAAAGGGCAGCCTCGGTTCCAAGAAGCTCTTGCTAAAACAACACAGCGTTACGGAAAAGCAAAATGATTCAATGTAGACACTGAAGCTCCTTAAATTGGCTAGATTTAGACCACATCAGGAAACTGTCAAGCTGAAACATGTCGTACATAGGGCATCTAACAGCCCAATATTCAGAAGTATTCATAATATTATTATGAGCTACGTCAAAGCCAGTTTTTGGATTTATTTCTGTAGGTTTTAAAGGATAAAAGATAATGCTTCGACCTGTTGGATTAGAATCCTCCGTATATTGTCATGTATATGTTTTTCTGTATGACAATAGGGTAACGTATTACCATTTACTAAGTGGTTAAAGAGTAATTGGGTTATGCGGCAAAATAACGGTCAACGACTTTCACCGTATTCATTGTTTTATGCGCTGTTTCGTCGTCTTCTTCTTCTTCTCGCAAATTTTATCTGTGCAGGTTCATCCTAATGTGGAATCCGAACCACAGTTAAGCGCTGTTGGACGAGTGATGGCACCCGGGGGCCTATATTCAGTCAACGATGAAGTGGAGGTGTTGCCTAGACCCAGACGGAACAAGAAGAGGAAGCGTCTAAGACGACCACGGGAGCCCCTGGATGACATCACTGTAGCAGGACCATCAGGCTCGACCGATTCAGGGGCCTTGGCTAGTGCGCCCCAAGCAGTCACCGTTAGACTAGTGAGTGAAAACCAAATGCTCTGCGTCACAGAGATGGGCTCAGATGATGATCAGCCATTACTTGCATAAGTTGTCTAGTGCTCTTGAATTTCTCGGATAACGCTCACGGATGTACGTCAATGAACTCCGGTGACATCATCGGCCAATAGTGGTTCCCTTGTATAGCTTGCTCTTACTCTGTGAGAGCGAAATTTTCATTTAAAACCATTAGATACAAGAGAGGCTCCCGTGGAAGTTCCAGCTACGAAAGCAACGCATAGATGTAAACGCTTCTGCATTTCTGAGGTATAGGAGACAGCATTCGAAAACCTATCCCTCCCAAGAAAATGTCGCGTTGCTTAATTGTCCCAGGGTGTATTGTGATGAAACTTTATGGTTTTTATCGGTGCGATAAAATTTACAAAACCATTTCATTTGGGCCTGGTAAGATAAGTATACTGCATTACTTTGCGAACATGATTTGTCGGTTCATAGATAACGTATATTTTTAACTTCCGATTTGAGAAAGCCTAGGCTTGTTATACGAAACAAAAAAAAGTCAGCTCATAACACTGATTCGGAGTGTCGTTCTCTTTAGCAAACCTGTCTGTTTCGAATACAAGAGTTAAGAGAAAAGACAGGCAAGCTTTGCTGGCTTTATATACAAAATAGTTAATGACGAAAAGGCACTGCATATATATATGCATAGTTTTTCTGCACTGTCTCTTGTTTATATACAAATATAAATAAGAAAACAAAATATCTGTTGTCCGTGAGCACAGTTCATGTCCTCGACAGGGGAGAACGTGCGTTTTGCGATAAGATGATGGGACAGCTAGAGTACGCGTTTGACGAACAATGCATCTACTTAATAATTAAAGGGACGAACAGCATGGTTAACAAATAACCACCCATTTTTGGCGTGGCTATGTAGGTTGAACACATTGAGGAGATGAATGACCCGTCATATATGTGGATAATAATAATAGTAGTAATAATATCATTACTGGTGTTGGTTGGATAGGAACCGTCGTTTACTTTTATGAATTTTTTTAACGAGCACAATAACGACATAAATTACATTCTACTGGCATGAAAAGAAGACGAAATAATAACACTAATTAAGACCAACTTGTTTAACATGCCGTTTACTTAGCGAGACTACTTCGTCTATTTATATGTATAGAGATGCATGAAAGACACAAAACAAAGTTGGTTAATCACTTCGTCAGGCGCGCTTCATTACATTCGTTCAATATTTGTATTAGTTGTATGTACTAGTCAAACTGAAGGCGGCAATTAATATGCGACATCGCTTGGCTGCTGTTGGTACACTGTTGCTCAGGCTACATTTACTTGCCAGACGGCTTTTCATGGGCGCCCGCTGTAAACACCGTTCCTAACTGCTCCTCAGGCCTCGGCTGTGTCATATGTGAGAACTAAATAGGAAAAAGGCAAATTGTGGCGAAATGCCATTCGTGCAGTCGTTGCTTCTGCGCTGATTTCAGACAATTACGAAGATTTGTAAAACTTTTCGCCATGCAGAAAGATATGAAAGATTCGCATAACAAGGAACTTCTAAATAGATTCCTACACTACTTCTATATATATATATATATATATATATATAGAAGTAGTGTAGGAATCTATTTAGAAGTTCCTTGTTATATATGTATACCTACTTGTGAACCTGTTTTGCCTAGAAAGGCAATGGATACAGTCTAAAGAATAGAAACCGGTTATGAAGTGTAAAAGTCTATATGGATTAATGAACTCTGAAATCGGCACAAGCTAATATGGGAAAAAAGAGATTGTTTCAAAGATCGGTAGATCACGTTGGTACAAGTGAGCCCTCTCAGTAAAGAGTTAGAAACAGAAGCCGCTGTTTTACGGGTGTGACGTAGTATTAATACATTCACTGTCCTGTTTAAAAGGTGAGACTTTTTTTATTTTTGCCGCTAGATTTGCACCCACTCAGTTCAAAAGCAAGATATCTGCTAACGAAAAACCTTTTGCATGTTTGACAATACTTTCGAGACGTTTTACATTACAAATAAAATACCACTAGAAGTGCCCGGTACGAAAGTTATTATAGGTGTTAACTACCATTTGACAATATTTAGCGAAGTTTATTTAGTTGTTGTCTTTTACTCTGAATCTTCAACTTGAATACTGACCGAACCCCGGACTAATTTTTTTGAACAAGTGTCTCGGATCAAATACGAAAGCAATATTATTTCTCATTATTTGTATAGCTGCTTTATTAAAGTTGAGGAACCATTATTTCATAGCTAAGCACATTATCCATATGAAATTATCTTATATGCAATATGATGAGAAAGTAAACACATACAATTATATTGTTTCACCTTGGGAGATACGTTTATCTATTCAGATTTAGCACAACATAGACCGCAAATGGCTAACTTGTATTGCTTTCATTGCTCACACACAAGTTGCGTAGTTAAATCTTGTAGGCGAGACATAAGGAATAAGAAATATTCAAACGAGTTTAGCAACTCCAGCTGTTTGTGTAGTTATTTTAGCTGTGGCTATATTTGCGGTTCCCAATTTTTGTTTAAGACAAATTACATTTTATTAGGCGAAATGCGCAGCATGGTTTAATTGTTAATAAAGAAAATCTGGAACTTCAAATCGCTGTAGACTTGTAGTTTAAGTAACTTTTTCATTTCTTCCAGTTGGAGTCATCACAGTTACTGGGCATACTTTACCAAAATTACTTAGCATACGACAAAAACGAGTTTTGGGAAAATGATCAGAGACTGTCATTTTTAACATCACCTGTTAACAGCTAACAGTGATGCCACTTTTCACGAATGCAGCGAAGGGTTCAGTAGAGAGGCCGGATTGAATGAAGCGAATTTGCCTTGTTGACGGTCTGTCAAAAGTCACAAATTCAAGAGCGACGCGGTAAGAGGAATGAATAGAGAGCAACAAAGACCATTATATACAAATGAGTATTATAAAGCGGAGATATGGCAAAGAAAGCAGTCAGTGGTCACATGGTCGGGTCGATACTATTACGCACTGTGAAGGAAAAGAAAACGACATTTTTCGAAATGCTCTCCACGTCACGCTAACATTGTGATCATCTAATTTCACTAGTTATATTATTTTACTATCAAAATAGATACACGTTCATCTATACTTTTAGTCTATCTATATTTGTGTATTATAAGAGAATGTATGATTGTCTTTTATGGTATGATGATAAGAGTAGTAAAAAATAATATATTAATTGACATGTTTGGAACGATGCGATTATGTATCCGCGCACATAAATTGCACGTTTTTCCGTCTTCGAAATCAAATTCGAAAAGACGAATGCCTCAGAAATGCATTCGCTTTTGCTTTTCAATCAGTCTATACTAGCAGCGCGAGGGCGTCAAGAAGTCATAAAATGGTACAGCTTGAGTTCGACGTTTTTTGACCTTGTGCCTTGTTAGCTTTGCTTGTGCTCAAGAAATTGCCCCATACTATTATTGTTTGCTTCAGGCTAAATTATGTTATTTTTGTTCTACAATACATTGTTGTAACCAATTGTTATGTGACATTTCAACGCAACTGCTTTTCTGCTGCTGTACATATATATATATATGCATACATTCAAATATATTAGCCTATAAACCATACGCGTATTTCGTACGTAGATGAAACTGGCTGCAGTGGCACGTAATGATAATGAAAATGATGATGGTGAAAAGAAAGAAAGTGTAATATTAATTATGTGGTACGATGTAGGGACACTGCACACTGCGGAAGAAACTAAGACTGCACATCAAGAGGAAATCTAAATAAATATGTTAACAATAATGATAATAACACGAATTATAATTACTTTAAAAGCTCACGGTTACTCATATAACCGTAGCTGAAAACGGTCTGATATACGATTGTCAGCAATTAAAAATAGACTAATTATCACAAGCGCCATAATCCCATTAGGTATTGCCGTAGATATCCGGGTGGCGTTAAACATTTGGTTTTGCATGTATTACACGAAGGTTCGCATGCATATTCAACTAGCTAAGATTTTCTGTAGGCTGTTCAGTCTCGTTGTCTTTTTCTCTAATTGCACGATTAGATCCGTCTGACTACATTATGCGTACATTCTCGGGGAGGGACACGGTCGACCCATGTCGCTGGTTTTTGTCAAGTTGTGTGTTTATCAAAATCCCATACGTGCGTGGGCTCTAAATTATCACTTGAGAGAGAAGATGCATAGGACCAATAAAATAAGCTATCAGTTAATACGGTAACATTTATTATGATAACTTCTGTGTATCTCGTAAACCCATTATGACCGACATTCATTAGGAGCATGAAGGTTGCACCACTGTGTGCAAATTGTAACAGTAGCAATCCGTGGCTAGGTGGTGTGAATGCTGTACGTTGATAGATGGCAAGAATAAAATTACATTTCTATGTACTATTCTGGCCTTTTGCCCATAGACAGTAAACGTGACGATGAATCATCCTGGAACTACCAGTTGAGCCGTTTTCGTCAGATAAGTGGCTGACAAAAAAATTTTGTAATAACCGTTAACATTTCTCTTCTATTTGCATTTTTACGCATACATACACAGACAGGTAAAAAAAAATCGGCACAATCAGAAGTATATATAGAAAGAAAAATATAGAGCTAAGAGTTTATAAACCAGACCTTTCATGATAAAACAGGACAGAAGTTCTCAAGTATCTAGAAACTAAAAACGAAATAACGAAGTAAGAAACATCAAAGTCCACCGGTCTGTTTTTTTTAACTGCAGGGAATTTTGTAGCATAAATACGCACTGTAAGGCTCTATAGCTTTTACAGAAGTCAAGTAAAAAGTATTGTCACGAAATTCTGAAGCAACTACGCAAGTCGATACGGCGCGAAAAAAACATAAGTTTAGAAAAAAAACACTGTATTCTTTAGCACAACAATGCGTCTGCCCATTCTTTGCTTCTTGAATTCTTAATAAAACCTAGAACTCGGTCATGGTCAATCATATTTACTCAACCTAGCGAGTTTGACTTTCGCCTGGCTTTCTGTTCCCAAATTTCGAACAAGTCTTAAAAAAAGAAGGTTCTCTAAATATTTGACGATAACAAAAGAGAATTTTAGTTAACACAAATAAAATACAGACCGCTTTAGTATAGTGATAAACAATTTCAGTTTAACTTTTTTGAAATCCTTGTGCGTGATGTTTAGATCTTGCATTGAGAAAACTACATTAAAAACGGCTTACACGCACCCACCTCGTCACCTAAACGGAGTACAAGTATTTTATTCCCATACAATCTCATAGGATTTTTTCATTTTATAATGCATAGCGAACTTCTCAAGCGAACTTCAAGAAGACATACGCTGAATATCTCTAACGGATATGCAAATAAAAGGAAACACACCATCACATGGACCGTGTATTACAAAAGGGACTAATTCCGGTACTCTTCTCATAAAGTATACGGAATCAAAAAAAAGACTAAAGAATTACATCGCTTAGCACATACGAGCGATCTTTATGTTTTTAATGCGTAAGTGTTGCCGGCTACGACATTTTTCACATCCTTTTTGTGCAATAGGTATGCAACATGGCTGATGCAGCATATCCGCTAGCCGATATATCACACTAAAAATAAACTTACGCAGCGAAAAAAAAAAAGAGAAAAACTTCATAAGGACATTCATAAAAAATTGTGTGCAGTGGGCCGAACCGTTTATGCTCTAAACTCCATTAATCTCACCTTTTTTCGAACATCTTAAATGCTTGTTCACTTGCTGCTATTGGATTGGGCAATTACAAACATTACTGACGGTGAACTAAAAAGCTCCTTACGCAGTGGTTAGAATACTGTATGCAGTAAATGAGCAGAGGGATGAACTACAACACGCGCAAATAAACGCCAGATATAGGGAAGCTAGATTATAGGGATGCTTGAACCCACATAGCGACAACCATAGTCATGTTAATATAGCAGTTCGTAATAATATATTCTATGCGCAGCTGTATGTGTAATGCCAGGATGCAGATGATTATGATCACACAATGCTTGATGCTACTAAAATAAGGCTACGAACGTTTACACCGCGGTATCGCTGACAATAAACACAAAAATCAGGACGTTTAGGTTCAACTTAATTGTGACTCCTTTCTGAAAACAGAAGTTGCGTATCTACTACACAATATAAACTAACAAAAAAATTATCTCTATATCATGGCATAAAAGGAATTTGAAGAAATGTAAAAACAGTGAAATATCGCATCATGAATATGTGAAAGGTATAGGCGAGTACTTTATACATAATATATATGACGTATTTTTTCCATTGATAGTATTCTCGTAAATTTTTGAGAGCTGGAAGGAATAAGATAAATGAGGTTGATCACGACGAACTGATTGTTTTCCTGCTGAAGAATGGTTAGGATATTAGTGCTCTGTAGTGGGTTGCAGCAGTTAGTGTTATATTTTCTTCTGTCTTCTCAATTGTGATGAATAAAGACAAGACTTGATACTCAAGTAATCTCTAAAACAGTCTGTGTCATGATATTTTGAAAATAGGTAATTACCGATGCTATACACATTGAATATCTTAATACATGGCTTCATACACACCAAGAGATGATCCCTAGTGAGAATCCGAAAAAAGTACAGGAATGAAATCCCTTGTCAGTTGCGTATTTTGCCAGCAGCATGTTTCCAACTACAGCTTTAGCCTTTTACCTGCAATGCCGTAATCGTTCCAAATGCATTCCGCATATATTCTTATAATATAATGATAATGCATATATTTTAAAGCTCTGGTATCTGGTGAACGCTGCTTTTATGTAAGTTGTCTCGTAGAAAAAGCATTTATGTTTTTATGAATCATCACTCTATCATAGCGTGCAAATTGTTTCACAACAAATAAAAGATGTTAGCACTGTGTGGTGAATTTAGAATATTGACCTTGTGTTTCGTTAAGCGCAGTGTAGTTCATAAAGGCGAATATCTAAGCCGAATCTAATATTTTGTTCATATTTTGTCTTTTCACGTCACAATATTACCTAGGTCGTTCGTTTCAGCGTGAAGACGAAAGTTGGCGTTTTTTAGTCGCAAATAATTGGGCTTACATGTAAATAGAGCTTAGCAGGAAAATATATTCGAGACTAACAAGTGCTATATATATATATATATGTATATATTAGTCTAATTTACGAAAAGGTCAATGATAAAGCTTTTATTTGTTGTCATTCTCATTGAAAGTTCAAAAAAAAAAAACAACTGAAACAAGCGATAGACGGGCGTTACTTAACACTAATCGTGTAGTATTGTTCCATATATATATATATATATATTAGTCTAATTTACGAAAAGGTCAATGATAAAGCTTTTATTTGTTGTCATTCTCATTGAAAGTTCAAGAAAAAAAAAACAGCTGAAACAAACGACAGACGGGCGTTACTTAACACTAATCGTGTAGTATTGTTCATGGTAAGACTTCTTAGTACCGCAGCCGTTTTCATAGAGACCAGTAAATCCTATGACCATTATTTCCTCTAATCATTGGCCTCCCTATCAGATTCCACTTACATGGCTTTTAGGTCAACTGCTACTCAACAAATGGCGAAGATCACAGGCAGGCTTTCACTATCACGAAAAAGCACTCGGATACGTTTGCTGATTTTTTCTATTAAATTGAGTAATTCCAACTTTTTCGAAAAACTGAAAAAATCGCTCGAAATTTTTAAATTTTCACCAAATTTATGCATGCGTTTCCTTGAATAGGTATAACTATGTCGGTTAAACTCAGTTTAACTAGTTGGCAGTAATGTTAATACAGACAATCTGAAATTTCAAAGCTTATAAAAAACAGTGCCAAATAGGTTTCTGACGGTCAGTCGACAGCAATTCTAGCTGCTCTGGAGTACACAAGATGAGTACACAAACCTCAGCATTCACAAGTCTTGTCTCCAACCTTTTTATATTTTTCAAGACTCTCTGGGCGTTTTTCTTCCCGTAGTAATTAATACAAGCCTCACAGGTAACTTTGGTTTATGCTTCTTTCTCATAGTCTTACTTGACGTTAGGCTCACCTCGATTTAGTTTGAAAGTCATTGCAAGCATTTACGGTTATTACACTTGTACACGGATTTTTTTTTGTATGAAATGTTTACTACTAAAGCGTGTGTTCATATATAAGTTGACTATCTATTCTCTTAGTAAGGAGGTTTAGTATGACAGACCTAGCTTGTCCAAAACTGATGTCCAATTTTCAGGTAGTTGAATTTTTTCGTGAAATAAAATATGGAACCAATATTTTTGAAACATCTATATGAATATTTGTTTTCGAAATGTGTTACCTAGTAAGTTAAACTTTCCTCGAACCAACAGTGAAAAGCAACACAAGGATCTTTCATGTTTACTATTTAAATCTGCACCCAGATTTGCTGGGCTGCTAATTAGGCGATATCAGGAACTGACGGCGATATAGACGATTTCTGAAAATTATGTGCCTCACAACACTTTGCGAAAACATCAACCAGTACTAAATAAAATATTTTTGACTCAAAACATCTTGCATTTTGGTTCTAATAGTAGGAAATCGTTAAACAACGCGTGTGCACAGTCGGTGAATGTATACCGAAAAAATAGTGACCGTTTTTCTAATTAAATGGCTTTAAAGTTACATATTTCAGATGATATAAATCGCATTGGATCGTCCCGAAATTGTTGGAACGGCTTTATTCAGATTTAAGATAGGGCGCCTTGAAGACGAGTTTATGCAAAAGTTCGCACCCCATTACAGTTTTATAATAGGAAAGGCACAAACGCTGTAGAGACCCATAAAAAAAAAGTTACCCTGTTGATAGTCGAGATGTGTTATTGGAACGAACAAACCAAATATAATTCTATTGCTTTCGTTATGGAAAGGTCGATGCAAACAATGCTCCTTGTAGTAGTCTTTTTTTAAATTTTACAAAAGGAATACATCGTGCATTATGAGTCATTGCCTAGCACAACGATTGATTCGGACCACTTTCGTTAACAACTAATAATATTACAACAGGTCACTGAAAAAAACCAAAGAATGTAATTAGAAACCGAGAATAAAAACGGAATTCGCAATTTTACGAGGTCTTTCGCTGTCGTACGCATTTTCCGATACGATCAACTTGTTCGGCGTATCCAACTTAACCTTTTGTTTTTTTTTAAAGAAGATAAGATTTGCGAATGTGATACTAAGTAACGATCTAAATTAAACCGGTCAGATGGCCGGATACTTAGAACGGTACTTTTGGTCGACGGGATCGAGGATATGTTTGGGCCAGAAATGCCGCGAAAGCTTGGAAATAACGTTAGGTAGCTTAACAGCGAAACTCGAAAAGATTGCTGGCCTATCTTCTTTAATCATATTATCGTTATATTGTTGTTAATCGTTAAATAAACTACGTGCGTAATATCACTCGATCTAAACCTGGTATGCAGATATGACTGCAAAATTTATAATCTCATAAGGATCATAAACTAATCCAGGGATGAGCTGAGTTGTTTTGCATAGGTAAAGTTAAGTCGAATAATTTTACGAGTTGTTCGTGATTTCAAAACTAGTATTTGCGTCTATGCATAGATGGCACGCGTGCCGGAATCCTACGAAATCCGAGACGGTATCTCTCGTTCAGAGAATTAGTTTTAGCTCAGTTAAATCGGCTTAGTCTAATTTGTTAATCTGCAAAGAACAATATAGACATCCGATTAATGCGCCACCTTGTATGGCCTGCAGACGCAGAGTACGTAAGATTCAGAGCACCCGTCAGAATGCGTTTACTTGGTTAATTCTTCGAAGACACATTATAAAAAACTACCTTTTTCAGAAAGAGGCTTCACCAAGGTCACATTATGACCAAAAGATGTAATTCCAGCGATAACATTGACTAAAAATTAATAAAGATTGTACTCTCTAAAACTGTCAAACAAACTTTATCTTCCTTTCTAGTTACGAATTTACCTCAAAACACCGTTGGCCATATCTGTCCAAGGTAATATAAACAATTTGATTTTCAAGCCATAAAACTGCTCATTATTACTGACATCGAATGAAATCTAAGAGGTAACCCAGCACATCTATAACATATATGATGCAGTTATATTGCATGCGTATCTCATATTGCTTATGCATTAATTTACTAACAAGCAATTAACTCTGATAGTTGTGGTGGTTCAGACGCATTTAATGGCTATGGAAGGCATGTTTTGTACTTGTCACAAAGGGCACTCGGGCTCTTTAGACTCTGAATCCATCAGAAGAGCGATACTTGCCTTTTGCTTAACTGATTTACACAGTTGTACGAATATACATAGAGCAATTCATTCTTGTAGTCAGAATGGTTGCCATGATATGGTTTGGCTGACCTCGGAACGGTTCTTGACGTCCTATTGTTATGCTACTCTATTTTTTGATACAGATATATAGTTTGATGGGTGTTTTTCTATATATTATATCATGGAAACACTTCTTTATTTGTAACCTAGAACTACCTAAATAGATGTTCTCACTTAGCTGGTAGTGAATGTTGTGCGCGCAGGGACACTAGATCGACTTAAAACAAGCCCAAGACAATTTTTATAATATCCAAAACTTCCGCCGCAAGACCGCCAACATTTTCTGTGTAAAAGTGTAAATAGCTATTTACTATCAGCGTCGCCTCTATTTCTGCAAAAATGATACTAACGCTTATGGTAACATAAAATGTTTTCCCGGTCCTTCCTACTTTGTAGCTGAGGTTAATTCAATTAATTAAAAGATGTACACATATCTATGTTTTGACGTTTTTAGCACGGTATAATGAAGTATGAATAGGTAAGTAAGGGTTACAGAGGAGCGGTTGTAACTTAAGTGAATATGTACAACACCGAAATAGATTCTGAGTCCAATGGGTGCACACTACCTATGGGTGTAATCCAAACCTCAAAGGTTTTATTACCCAAGTTTTGCAAGATTATTCTACTATCGTTCACTTTTCTATGTCTGTTTTTCTGTTTTTCAGTAACATATAATTTTTTGTTCTCTTGATAGTTACTACTTCGGAATATTTATATCTTAATGTATAACTTACGTTATTTTATACTTTGTCAGAACTATTGACCCTAAAATATATGATATTAGGCATTTTTTTTTTTGTGATGTATTGGTCATTTTCCTATATGATTGCGATACTGTTTTTTCGTACTTTCCTTCATGCATTGCAGGCATGAGGTGTTCACTGGTAACCAAAACGCAAAAATGATTACTAATGGTGCAGTCAATAGAAAATTACTCTCCAAATGTAAACCGTAGTACTCGTTCAATTTGTTACCATTTTAATTTCTAGGAATTGACAACGTTGGCGAAGCTTATTGCTGCAGCGAAAACTCTCATCGCCAAAAAGAATCGGTTTTCAACAGGTTTGTGTGTGCTATTTCAGGCCATTTACTGGTGAACATACCGAGAAAATTCTCTTATTCGACCAGAAGCCTATGAAGTCCAACAGGCGCTCCTAGAAATTAAATTAATCAGTTTCCTAGAGTGTGCTTATTATCTCCCTTGAACATTTAGATGATTAAGGAATTTGAGAAATCAAACGAGATGATATAGAGAATTGAGTAGCATATCTGCGAATTCTAAATGTTGTATACCATCTCACCCATCAATCGATATCACGATATTTTAAACGACTGAAACATATTTGTCTGAGCGATATTGAAAGGATGATGCTTCTATCAAACTTCAATTCGACCAGATGATGATTTTACAGCTCCCTATATAGCTCCATATGAAAAACCGGAGTACCGAACCATTACGCAAAAGCAGTAAAAAGGTCGAAATAATATTTTAAAATGAAAAAGTGATATCCATAAAAAAATATGAAATTTTCATTTTGTGAAGAATAAATATGTGTCAGATATTGAAATGTTATCATTTAAACTTGTAGGTTAAGCCTTAACCATTTGAGGTTGTATTGAAGTAATTGGAGATAACAAAAAGGGTATTTTAAAACCTCATTTGGGCCTTAGACCAGTTAGGAATCCAGGCTAATAATTAAGCAGTGAACTCTGGTTTCCATAATAAATTACACCCTTTCCTCGTTTATGCGGTATCATGTATAACTAACTCGTTTCAATTAAAATCAGTCAAAAATTTTGACTCTTCGTAGCAGTAAAGAAACCGTCTTTAGTGAAGGCAATGATAATAGACTGTGTGCTTCAGTTATGTGAATCGTGTGAATATGCTTTGCGTGATATGTATAGACGAAAAAGGGTTATACGGGCCAACATTTATTCAACTCTGTCGTAAAAAACAACCGATGCCACGGTAGAAAAACAAATTATACCAGCATATTTGTCAAAGACTCTTCTATTTTGGGACCTAAATTGGGACACTACAGTTCATCAATTTTTTGAGAACATATCAGTTGAAGGCACCTACTTTATTGGTCCATATAGTCACACAAAGTATGATTAGTTGGGCCACATGAACAACTATATAGGCCACCAACGGTTTTATGCAAAGAGGCGAGTCACTCAACAAAGTCAAAGGAAATCGGTTTTCCTTCTTGTTGTCCACCCAATTATGATTGTGATCAGAAGAGACGATGCTTTATAATCCTCACAAGCAAAGTAAGCAAGTCAAATATGAAGTTTTGTTGCGCAGTGCGGATCCGGGATTTTTAAAACCCAAGTCAATAAGTAATTCGGGATTGTCGAGGAACTGAATTTTGTTCGATAGGTGAGGACAAATATTAACAAAGTGCACACCGTTCTTTAGGGCGAACCTGACGGCACTGAATCCTGTGAAACTTTAGTGATTACGCACGATTCTAGTATAAGTGACTCTCCATGGTAAATTGTTAGCCCTGACTGTAGTCATCCTCAATATAACTCAGTGTAATGACGTTTATATATAATATAACTCAGTGTAATGACCTTTATATATCATAACCTGATTTCAGTTTTACCAAACTATATATATATATATATGCATAGCTTGGTATATATAAGATATATATCGTCTAAGTTTCGCGTAAAAACAAAAAGCGTGAATTAGCGTTTTTGTTCTCTTCATAAAATCGACAATCAGGAAAGGACGATAAACATAGCAGGCATGATGTTGAATGTGCATAACAGTCTTTTCTTAATTATTAACAATCAAAAATCGGCACTAAGCTTTAACATGTAATGAACGATATAGATACCATGTGTGATAGCTACAACTATGCCGTCGAGGTTCATCGTGTAGATGATGTATTTGCTTGCGTGAGTAAGGCACATTGTGTGGTGCAAATGCGAGGCGTGATGATCGCGCTAACTCGACATAATTACAAATAGCCTCTCCGCCACAAATGATCCACATTCGCCACAAAACAGCTACACCGTAATTGGGAAACACTCAAAAGACGGTAGCTCTAAATGTTACCGTTCCCCGAGCCGCTACCTCGGTTTGTTGAATTTTCGGTGACGTACTTTGCCAGTGTGAACAATGCTATCCGATTAGTCTTTTCATTTTGTATACGTCTGCCCATGTCTCTTTTTTTCTGGGCAATACACGTGGGTGGATATTCTTAGATAAGTAAATAGTGAACAAAACCTATGAATAAATGAATCAATGTATCGGCTTAAATTCACTTGGGCGGAATATTTATTTTAGTGAAGTCACTGTTTACTTATTTAGCTCTCAAAATCTCTTGAGAGCCGTTTAAGTTTAGCAAAGCGTAGTACTAAAGGACCTTTATTTACTCGTGATAATAACGTCTGTCTGCAAAACGCACAACCCATTTTATTCAAAGTTTTATACAATAATAAAAATGAATGCGACATACAAAGCGATACTATGAAAACCTCTTGTATGATTTTTACGCTTTTATCGTGTATATTTAGAAGCGAGTTGATTCGGGTGTCGGACAATTTATGGATTTATATTTACCTAATTTACACAGGCGGGCGTGATCGGGTTTTTTACTATGCGGGTACTGCGTTCACTAAATTACAATTGATTTACGTGAAACTCGTAAGAACAGAACTACGCTGCGTAAAGTATAGCACCTCTATCATTAAACATAGCACTTTTACACTTGCAGATAAAATAATCCTTGCTTAATATTAATATTGCCCCTTGAGACACATGCAGATCGAAACTAATATAATTATTTGGTACGAATTCTACTTCGTTTGAAGTAATTAAAATGGCCACACCTTTGAATACGACATAGTCGACTCTGTTTTTTTATCATCCCTGATACGAAACGTTCATTTACATTTTACATTACCGTGCATTTACATTTATATGTAGAACTGAGGATTTTGATCATCTATGTCCTAGTTTGCGTCTCACTCAACTATAAAAGTAGATAAACGGGTTTCTTGTAATTTTGAACAAGCAGTGTAGAGTTAATTCGACAGAAATTGAATTTTTATTAATTATCATTAGCGTCAAAACTTTACTTAGTAAATAAGAGTATAATAAGATCTTTTATACATCTTTTATACAGATTTATTGAATAAACCATACTATGCAGCTACCATATGCCTTAACTGACGTGTAGGTGCTCAAATTTTCATGTGAGTAAATATCGGGCGTGAGTAAATAAATAGATGGATTGTTGTTAGGGGCATCAGTACTAATGATTAATCGGTTCTGCTTAATTCTGATTTAGTTAGAAAAAAATGTTATGGCCTATATAACCTATAATCTGGCCGTTTATTTAAATATTATCTCGCACATAAAAATAATTTGTTATGTCTAGCGGTTGAGCTGGTGGAATGCGTCATGCATAAACATTGATTACAAAGCTTCCCATTCTACTTAACCGTTTAAAAACTTTATTTGACCAATACTGCATGTAACGTAATTACCTTCCTTTTCTCTGAGATTCATCACATAATTAGGTTTTCCTTGGTTTCAATTAACTGGAAAACTGGTCTCAACTACTGCGTACTCGCCATTCATTTACACAGCAGATTTAAGCAACACGTTTCAGGTTCTAGTGATATCCCTTCAAAATATACCAACCTAGATATACCTATTGGACATATGCCATTTGTCGTTGTAGCATATCCCATAATACTATTACTTATTTCTGCAACGTCATGGGGTCATGGGTCGTACTCATTAAGATAACAAAAAAAAGCAAAGGATATTTTACACGTTTCTTTTAATTAATAATATTAACTTGCCTGTGTTGTGTCTATACACAAGATGAACAAGGTAAAGAGCAACAATTGATACGTGAGCTTGTCATTTCATACACAATCGTGTTGCTAAAAAACATTTAGCTTCTTAAGCTACTCTCTTTAGTTCCCTATTTATTTCTGCAGCTCTACTCATCTGGCGTATGTACTGCCCCCGTACGAACAACCACGTAGCTGTAAGCCAGATAGCCGGTAAGTGCTATCTTTGTCCAAACAAAATTAACGATTAACAATCAAAGTGGAAGGAACATCAAAGCGTCGATCCATTGTAGGTTTAAGCTTCTGCAAGTGGTATTATATAACCGCGTATTGTTAGGAACAGAGGCATCCAGTAACCTCAGCAAAACATCAATATCAACGGGGGCAGCATATCGCAGCTCTGAGGCTCTTACTCTGCATAGAGACCGAAGAGGGACTAATTTAAGCAGCTGAGTTAACAAAGAACTTGTTCCGTCTCTCAAAGGCCGAGGATGTGGCAGGCAAGCGAAGAGCAGCGGACAAAGTGTACGCGGGAGACAACATAACGATGATGTTATTTCGCTTTTTGAGACGGCAAGATGATTGCATGTGAATCGATAACGCCAACGACTGGAAAGGGCTGGCAATGAAGGCAAAGCGGAGATACGAACAGAATCGTGGATGGAGTGGACAAGTATACAGATAGAGGAACAAACGGTCAGAAGAATGACAACGGTTAGTCGCTGTTACTATTACAAAATTGCCGCTGTTAGTGCGACATTTTTCACCAGCTTTGTTTTGTCTGATGACAGAAATTGTTGCTTTTGCAGCGACCGCTTTTGCCATATGGCTTCAGACGATCAACAAGGTCTGAAGCAGACATCATCGTCTGGCCGAATGGACGACGATTTTGTTGTAACAACAGATCTAGTGACCTAACGAAAACAAGAAGCTTTCTGTCGTTATCTTAAGTAATACTATACTCAAATTAAAATAAAATGATTATTGTGACTATGCGAATCAATTTCTGTTATTTGTTAGCTTAGTAGTCACTGTTCAGGAGATATATATTCAGGAGAAAGGTAATAGAAAGACAATAGTAGCACATGAAATTAACAATAAAGTAACTACTTTCTATCGCCCTTACTACATAGAACTGTCCTTAGTTGTTTTTGTAACTGTCGCTTTCTAATCGAACGCAGATAAAGGTAAATTCTTATATTAACAACACCTTCTTTAAGATGGAATATACTCAATGGTTTTCACGATTCAAAAAAATGCGTCAAGTGGCAATGCCAAAAGTTTCTCATTACGAAGAGCGGGGATACTACATATTAGGTTGCGCGCAAATCACTATCGACTGGCATACAACACAAACGAAAATATTCTGATATCAAATCAAGGTTTTATTTATCTACATATACAATGCGTAAGAAACACAAACGGCAATGACTACAATTAAACAAAGCAGCAGCAGTCTAGGAAACGTTATAGAATAATTTTTATCCACCTACCATAGATGGATAAGACGGTAGCGTGGCTAGCACCATCGTTTTTAGCTAAAAAATTAAATGTACTCAACAAAAATAAAAGAACGTGTGATCTTAAGCAGATGTTACTTTTCAACAATAAAAATCACCTTTGAATATAAAATATTTTTCACAATGCATTTGAGATGACTTAGTCTGGAAATATTTCTATATACCAAAGGCTCGCTAAGAAAGACAATATCTTTTTGAGATCATCACGTACTCTGCTTGAGTCTTCTCTATTAAAGAAATGTCAACTGGTACAAGCTCTATGCATACAGACGTAAGTGAATATTGCACTATCTTCAATGGAAATTCACTCTAAAGTTCATGTGTTCGGTCTGCGCTGTATGGTTTTTTAAAGCAAACAGAATGGTGAGGTGCCCCATTCAACCCTCTCATAGCGAGTACTACGCACAAATCGCATTGTTATGACCTTTGTTCATATGGTAGCGCAAAATATCCGTATAGAGTAAGAGACTTCTAATGAGTCTGCTAGCCTCAGGGGAGTTTCACTATTTGGTACAACAGTGTCAATTAAATAGTTCTATAATGGGAAAATGCCAGGTCATAAGTACTCCCACTCTGACGGATCTAGTTGCTGCGGTCAGACTGCCCTATGATATATTATAAATCTTCATTCAACTGATGATTGGCTATCTGATCGATGATCAGAGTCTAGCAGATTTCAATTCGACACCAATCTGCGTGCTGAAATGGAATTACCTTGTAACTGGAGGATCGTCCAACTATTTGTAGTTCACTGGTCATTTGAGGCTAATGCCAACGCACCCGTGCTATGAATCGGGTCTGATATATAACATAAATTCGCGTTGTACCCGTACGTTAAAGCATGAAGTATGGAAAGCCATCTAAGATTTTCATATGTTAGGCCTTATATGCATCTATACTAGTAGTTGTAGTATTCCGGGAACTGCTTTATAGCAAAACGGTATGTACTTCCACCCAAGCTGTCTAAAATAAGCCAAAGTAATTATCTGTAAAATCCGTAAATACTTTACACGTTTTGAGGTTTATAGGTCCTTTATACGTTTTTCGTATTTTATTATTATTCTTTGTTCGCTATTTGACACAACAAAAATGGTCCAGCAGACCGTTGTGAAGATTTTTTATGTATAAGAACTGTACAGTTATTTTCTGGATCCGATAATACGTAACTAAAGAAGAACCCAGCTTTTAAGGACATTAATATGTATTATATTTGTTTAAGTTTTCGTACAATGTTCGGCAACTCTCCTGTCACCTGTAAATATTGTCTGCTTCTATTCCACTATCTAAGGATAGAGAGCAAAATGTTCACAATACCAAACAATTCTATTTATATATATGATACACATAGATCTACTCTCAATGATCGCCACGAACAGATATGCATTTGTGATCGTCTACTTTTCAAATTTGACTTTGAATTTTTTTAGTGTGAAATTGTACATACAGAAAGAAAGGTATATATAATGATTCTAAATGTATCCCACAATACAGTCATTGAAATACGTATGTCTCTTGTGTATCGACACTTCCGTGTACATTGGATTTGGAGAATTCATTTGATGAGCCACTAATGAATCCTGTAATGACTAACAAAACATTATGGTGTTAATGAAAAGACGACGACACTATTATAAAGTTGCGTTACTAGTTCGTGGCTGTAACGAAAATAAAGGCCAATTATAGGACAATGTCGTCAGAATAAAACTGTTGATTTAAGAATCATCGTCGCGCTTTGAACGTTTGTGCTTTGATGATCTTCTATCGTCATCTTCTTCATCGTGTCGCCGAGACTTTCGGCTTGACCTGAAACACATAGCATATATAGTCAATTTAACAAATAGATAATCAATTTTGTATTCAGGTCAACTCGAGAAACTAACACAAAGCATACTTATTCTTGTACTCGAAATCTGACTTTAGAGCTTATGCCTTGCTGATATTCTTTTTACTAAAACTCACACCCTTACAGGTTACAATATTCTCGCCTAACTTTCCTAAGTAGAGGTAAGGAAATGCCTGGTGTGAAATAAACCAACCTATGCCGATCGCTATCTCGATCTCGGTCACTGCGGTCCCTATCTGATCTGTCCCGATCTCGATCACTCCGGTCGCGCTCACGACGATCCTCACGATCTCGTCGATCATCTCGACTATCCCGTTCGCGCTCCCGTTCACGATGTCTTCTTTCCCGTTCTTCACGGTAGTCACGATCGTCACGTTCATCGCGAGACCTGCAATGGAAATGACCGAGAAAGCGAATCACAGAATACAGATAAATTATATTTAAAGTACACTCAATGTTTACAGGTATAAATTAAAACGTTGAGCAGACATGTTACAAACGGGCGCTCTTCGGACATGTTGCATGGAGCAAAAACATGGAGCATGTTTTTTTCATTTATATAGTTCTGCACACAATAAACAGTGCTTATTTTTTATTAGCCTTTGAATTATGTATGAGTGTGGTATATACGTTGACACCACTGCCAACAGAATTAACTCGCCAAGGTCTTACAAACCTGTGGTGTCTTCTCCGTTCGTACTCAGCTGCGAGATCGTCCATCGCTTGTGGACCGCTGCTCATTCGTCCGCTGTCATCCCCCCCACCGGCTCCGTTGTTACCAGCACCCCCACCTCCAGCTCCACTGGTCCGAAAATCGCCGGGACCTGGCATAATTGGTGGCGGCATATTAGGCATAGGTGGCGGCGGGAGACCAAGTGGAGCACCGTATGGGTCGAACGGTGCTGGTGGTATGCCAGGTCCGTCCAATGGAGAAGGTATCAACCCTCCTGGTGGAGGAAATCGTGGATCAAACGGAGGAGGCGGCATCGAGTGTGGATCGTATGGGGGCATTGGATGGCCGACGTTAGCAAACTGCCCGGGGAAATGTGACGGTATGTCATTTGGTGGACCGCCCATCATCTGAAAACAGTATCGTTGCTTTATAGTCACACCCGTATTTCAAGAGCTAGGTATAATATCAACTTATGATTCATTAAGATTTTGGAAACAGATTAGTAAACGAAAATGTCTAGATTCTATTATTATAGATTCGGTAGAAATATTGGGAAAATGGGCTCGCATTCGGATGCTACGCACATGCGATATTTCACGCTAACAATGTAAGAAACATGTAATTAATATATCCGTATTAGTCAACAATTATTAAAATATATAAATAGGGTTCATATCATAATATTTTTGTGAAATTTGTCTACTTACCGGTGGAGGTGGTCCTGAGTCGTCGAGAGGTGGCGGTGGCCCCTGGGGTGGTCGGCGCGAATTTGAGTTGGCTCCGATCACATCGATGGTTCCCCCAGTTTCTCGCTTTGACCCTCCTCCTATACCTCGTGGACCGCCACCGTACGATTCCTTTGGATCCCTCGAACCGCCATAAGATGGACGATATTTCTCATAGCCACCTCCTGGCCCACCCATAGTAGAAGGCACCTGATTCACCATACTCTGTAATACATATACAGACGTATATGGAAATAACTCAGTTAAAAATGAAGGCAAAGACTCAATCATCAGTGGAAGCTTAATTTAACCATCATCTGCGGCCGTCGTTCATTTCAACACTCCCCCCCCCCCCCCAAAAGCTTTTAATAAATGACGGGAAAGATACTTTTTAAAGACACTTACTTCTACTAAAAGCGACTAAAATCTTGGTGAATATTTTCTTATCTAAGTGATACGCATTGCAGACAAACATAAAAACGAACCTTTACGCCCTGTATATTATTGTCACCCCGAAGCCTTCGTTGTCGGTCACAGTAAATCTTCCAAGTTTCCTCAGTAAATCCATAATTGAAATAATCCGTAATATCTGCTCCCGGTTTGCGCCACGGCTTCTCCTCAAGCGAATCAATATTAAACTCGTAAATATTCGTACCTGCAGCAGCATAATGTCGTCAAGTAGCGCAATTAATGAACGTGGCAGGTTACGTCATATAGAGAGATACCTTCACCTTCTCAGTCTCCGTTGAAATATGTATTCTATACTAATATCTGCGTGTATTCTATGTTATTATTGGCTTCTGGGGTTTTTAGAAAACATGCTTTTGATAACTGACTTATCTTCATAGCATTTTTCCATTATAGCCAAATGCTTTAACACTGACCTGTCAATCATATCGTAAACTCAGTTCAAATTTAGAGTAATTTGCTCCTACGAAAATAAGTTCACGGTGTTCTCGACCTTTTAATGCGGCCACTAACGACTAGCTTGACCACAAGGGGTCTGAGAATTTATAAAAAATTAAAAAGCACACTGTTGTTACTCTACCTACCATTAATAGATGCAACTGCATCAATATCTAATCCTTTGTGCGTTTGCTTGACAATTTGCCCACCGGTTGCCCCCAGACCAGTGACAGCTGTAGTGCCACCTCCAATACTTTTTTTGATGTTTAAATTGACGGGCGCTCCAGCGGTGATCCCGCTGGAGACAGCGCTTGCCGCACCCCCTGGTGGAACTGGAGCCGATTTCGTGTCACCGATTGTGACCTGTAAGAAAGTTTCGTCGTCATCTGCCGAGCTAGAAAATAATTTTGCTTACCTTTACCATCATTTACTTGAATGTTACGAAAGTATCGTTTAGATCTTTATTTGTGATCGTATACAATAAATAAAGCATATTGCATGACTATCTAATCTTTACCGAATGAAATTCTTTTTTTTATAGATGCTTTCAAGATTGAATATATATGAGTGAAAAGGTAATTTTTAATCATTATAATACGTGAATTATAAATGGTAGACTAAGGACAAAGCGTCTTACAAGTCTTAAGAAACAGCTTGAAAAGGTTTGTTTATTATAGTGCGCGCAATCGTTTTCTCACCTCAATCTCATCTTCGTCATCATCATCATCATCATCGTCGTCGTCGTCTTCGCCCTCCTCGAGGTCCTCTTTGTTTGCTTTATCACTTTTGCCGTTCTCCTTTTCGCCATGAGACTCTTCCACCAGCGTCACCTGCTGTTCCTCCTGCGAATCCTCTCCGGGAACGCCCTGCGTAAAAAAAACAACAATTTAAACGAAAATAATTGAAAAACAAGAATATTCCAGAATCCGTTTGTTCCAAAAACATACACTTGTAGACAGTGTTATAAGGCAATAAATATGAACGCGAAAAGATCGTCTTCCACAACATCAAAATTTACTAATATTAAGTGCATGATTTTACGAACATTTTCAAACTTTTTAATAAGGCTCGTGTTTACTGTGGAACATGTTTTGCCCCATATATATATATATATATATATGGGCGTGTGTGTTGGCTTTAGGTGACATGTAAATTGCACGAGAAAGAATAATAGTGCACTAGGAGTTCTATAACCTTACGGATAAAATGCTTTGAATTTTGCGTGCTCAACCAAGTATACTCTGCTGTTTTTGTATTCCAAAAAAAAACTAGGTACTCACTGGTTCTTGAGAAGAATCATCGCCCGGCGGTAAAACATCTGTCTCTTTTGACTCGTACAGCCAAGCTTCTTCATCACCGCCGCCAGCTCCAGGCGGAATTGTTGACGCGGCACTCATTGCACTTTCAAATATTATAATCAAATTTTTAGCATCAAAAGTGCCACGAAAACTAATTTGAACCAGGATGTGTAAAAGCAAGGTCGTAGGACGGTAAAAATACGTCTTCAAATTAAGCTCTTTCTCTTATATTTTTAAAGTGCTTCACCGTAAGATGCAAGACTAAAAATTCAAAGTGGACAGATACACCACCTAACTTTGCTATACGAGGAGGGCTCATTGAGTACACACACTGTACAGAGCTATAAAAAATCAAGTACAAAGTTTTTAAGCCGTCAAGTATTTGTCTTGTACTGGTGACGGAAAAGCGGCAGCACCCCAGTCGTCGGCATTTGATCGGTGGTTGTGTTGAGCTAGTTCTGTTCCGAACTGTTGTTTCTTTTAACATCGACACGAATATAGCATATTTAATAGTGTTTGGGTTTGCTGAGAGATGTGTGCAAACAAGCTGTTAGCAGACGGAAGCGGGGAAACCCGGGCAGCCGGATAACATACGGAAAGAGCATGTTTGCGGTACAAAATAGAAACACGTGTTGCAGTTATTGCAGCTAACGTTAGTATTCGGCGACTCACAAAGAAAATTCTGTTTGATGTAGTAAATCAAACTAGTGCCAAAAATACGTTTTTTTTAAGGAGTACTATTTTTGGAAGAGAAATTGTTCGAGCTTTTTGAAAAAATTTGTAAATAATAATTCTAAACATTTGTGAACCGAGCGCGTGAAAAACATTTTGATCGCGCGAACTTGGTGAAACATTAATTGTAAGTAGACGTATAGAGAAATACATCTTATTTACATGTGTGTGTGTGTGTGTGGTTTGTCGTTAATAAATAATACTATAATTGAAGTGTGTTAATTATGTTACCTAAAAATATCATTATACAAACTATATAATGCTTGTGTCGCTGTACAGACTTGAAACAGCGACCCCTGGGCTCTTTCAACCTCGCCGTTGAAGCAACGTCGTTGTATTACATAATCTAATAAAGGATTTATATATGTTATACATTCATATGTTTGAAAACTACTATAAAACTGATTGAAGAAAACAACCTAGTTTAGGACGTAAGGGATCAATATGAGAAGGACTCAGTTCCTGTTTGCAAATGCCTGATTGCGCGATCTATTCTCTTACCACTGAGAAGTTTTAAAACGTTAAGTGGTGTGGACTTTGAGTAACCTCGTCGGACCCTAATTAGATTAGCTCATTTGCGCCGGTTGCTTAGTCAGTTCAGAGAAAATATCTGCACACCATGCGTACATAGTCGCAAAATTCAAGTTGGCGATACTTCGCGTGTTGAAAGGCGAGAAGTTGGTTAATTGATTGTACAGTGAGGGCTCTAAAAATGCAGCATGTCAAGTTCCTATCTAATTTATAGTATGAATACCGTATGGCACTAAGAAAATACATATTGATATGTCTAGAAATACTTTTTGTCGTTTTGAGATCTTAGATTTCTTCTAGATATTTTAATTGATTACTTTCAAGTTGAAATACAGCTGGCTCATATGCGGAAATTGTATTTATATGTTGCCGTGGCGATAAGTGACCTTTAATCGCGTTGCAGGTTGACGTCTAAATCTACGTAAACCAAACGAGCGGTGGTGCCATGGCGTCCAGTGATTCAAGTGATTACAAAGAGGAAGAGTTGGAGGCCACCGATATCTTATGCGTCTTCTGTGAGGACGTGCTGTCTGACGAGCATCAGTTAAAGAAGCATTGCGTCACTGGGCACAGTATTGATATATTTAAGGTTTTCGGCCAGTTAGGAGATACTTTTCATGTAATTAAAGCAATCAACTATCTTCGAAAGATACGACCTTCGCCTGATGAATTTAATCAATTAGCGAAAAAATCGTCGCGGCCTTGGGATCCTGAAGAATTTCTTCAGCCTGTTGTTCCTAATGATCCTCTGTTGCTAATTGACTTCGACGATGCGTTCATTAAGCATTCAACTCACATCGCCAATACAGATATGAATGACGTGGACATTCTTAGGCAGAGCCTTCAGTTTGCCTGCGAGCGTATTGCTCATATGCGGAAAACTGCGAGAGCAATACTCGGTGATGACGACGATGGACCTTCGAAAACAAAAGGTGACCATAACAGCATGGTGATATCCTCGCTCAAAGTGAGCGATGACAGAGACTACATTGACTCGTATTCGCACTGCGCCATTCATCAGGATATGTTGCAGGACATCGACCGCAATGAAGCATACCGCCTTGGGATTGTGGCCAATAAAAAACAAATTGAGGGAAAAACTTGTCTGGATGTTGGTTGTGGAACAGGTATTTTGTCAATGTTTCTTGCCAGAGAGGGTAAGGCAGCTAAAGTCCAAGCTGTTGACTTTTCTGAAATCATCTATACAGCAATGGATATAATTCAGGAGAACAACTACCAAAATGTGGTGACGTTTAAAAAAGGGAAATTTGAAGATCTTGTTAGTAGAAGAGATGACATTGATGGCCTTGTAAAGGTTGGTGTTATCGTGTCAGAATGGATGGGCTATTTTCTGTTATATGAAAGCATGCTAGATACCGTGATCACGGCAAGAGATACGCTTTTAGAGTCAAACGGAATAATTTTGCCCTGCAAAGCATCCATGTTTCTGACTATCTCAGATAAAATCGAGCTCTATGAAAGAAACGTTACTTATTGGGATAACGTATACGGCTTCAAGATGACTAGCATGAAGAGACTGTCATTGACCGAATCTCTTGTTGAAATTTGCCATGACAAAGACATCTGCGGAACTGAAGCTGAATTTAAGAAGTTTGATATGTACACCGTAACTGTAGAGGAAACGGTCTCGTTTAGCTCGACGTTTGACATTATAGCCACACGGGACGCGAAGGTGGTCGCATTCGTCGGTTACTTTAATGTTTACTTCGACTCTGATGAAAAGGTATTACGATCACCGTACAAAGAATTGCATATGGAATGAGCATTACGCTTTGTGCCAATGAGCACGAAGAGCACACCCTGTCCCGATAAGCCCATCTCAGGGATCTTACAAGTCATTTCGATCTTAGCAAAATAAAAAGAATAATAACAGTACTAACATTGCATTGTTTCAGGTGGTGCTTTCTACTCGTCCGGTTTCTGTGAAGATGGCATCGACACATTGGAAGCAAACGATCTTTCTGTTACCCGGGCTTATTACTTTAAAGAAGGATGGACATGTTCGAGGAACAATACGGGTCAGAAGAAACCCAAAACATCGACGAAGTCTCGAAGTTGACATAGAACTGCAAAATGGACCTGTTTTAAAGTATACCGTGTGATCTAGAAAATCTATAGTAGTAGAAAAAAAAAAAAAAAAAAAATATATATATATATATATATATCTAGAAGCGGTTGAAGAAAGGCACAACTCTCAGATTGGGAATATTCTTTACGAGGACGTAGGCTTATCTTTTCAGAGCAGGAACACGTTGGGTGAACCTTGTATCAGCACAGCGCATTCTTATCGTATAATTTCATCTATGCAATACTAATCATTGAATTACTTACTATGTCTGTATGTATATAATTCATGAAAAACCATATGCATTTTACTAGCAAGATAGTTTCTTGGCGTAGGTTACAAGGTCATATACCTTTGTCGCTTATTACAGGTATAACAACACCCAGGTGATTTGTAAATAGTGAAAGCAATTCGCAGAATTCTTGTAAACAGCTCGTCCTGATTAAAAGTACTAGAGCCCAAAGAAATGCATTATTTTGTAATTTCTACCACGATTTTCCGTTGCTAGATTTCAACAGTAACTCTGATCAAGTGGCGA
This sequence comes from Varroa destructor, assembly GCF_002443255.2. Taxonomy (NCBI): domain Eukaryota; kingdom Metazoa; phylum Arthropoda; class Arachnida; order Mesostigmata; family Varroidae; genus Varroa; species Varroa destructor. Next base: position 35,455,186 of record NW_019211458.1, on the reverse strand, counting down.
GTGAGAAGAATTGTTTCTCAAGCTAAGCCTGATTATGACTTATTTATAAATAGTCCATTCACGTTTTATTTTTCCCAACTATGAATAAAAATTGGTCTTCGTTACACGAAGAAACATCAACGGACCGGACAACTGGCAAGCATTAAAGCTATGTTCTGATTTCAAAATAGGTATCATTAAATAAATATATACTACAATGACGGTTTTATATGCAAGACTGTGAACATGCTTGGCTTTGAATTTTCTCGTAGCTACCTATACCGCGTTAGATTTCTATGCGCTTGAAGTCTGATAACATGTAATATATACATTTTTCCTTTTTAGTATGATGACTCCAGTTTTGATTGAAAGGTTTTTATACGGACAGAAACTAACGCTTGTCAGTATTTCGATCCTCTAGAGGTACTAACTTATCATAATAAGTAGCTCGTCCACAATAACCAGATGTATAATGTTCTACTTCAGAATTTTTTTTTTTTTGTATCCTTTAGTTGATTTTGCTAAATGGTTTCAGCAATGGCAACAATTGCTAAAGAATAAAAATGTAGGTTCAACTTGAGATCTTTTTATCGACACGAATAGAATCGGCATTAGAAATTGTGAAAAAGCAATTAATAAAAGCAACAAATCTCTTTGAAAAAAACAATCCTCTATTTGCTTTTGCTTTTTCTTATAGCAGTGGGACCATATTTAGCAACATATAATAAATATTGCAGAAGACTAGAACTACGGGCACTTCTGTGTAGCTATAATTACTAATAATCTTTAGATACCTGCTGCTGCAAAATGGATACTTTTCTACGCTAAGTCTACACACATCAGATACGGATCAAATAGCGAAGTAAAAGGCTGTCCTGTATAAGAAAGTGTTTGGAATTAATTTTGACAATCATTCTTCTTTGCTAAACAATGAATGAAGGAAGGAAGGGTGCTTGTTATATTTAAAGTAAGCAATGGGGCTAAAGATTAATAGAGCTGAGTATAGACGTCTTTCTGTGAGACGAATTGAATTACGTACGCTTACTTGGCATTTGCAAGTCGTCAGCTAATAAAAAAAAAAAAACGTAGCCTTCTATCTCGAATTTATTATATACTCGCCGTCAGTCTCTATGACCTTCTTCCATTCCTCAGCAAATTTACTTACGTTCTTTTGCTAGAAATGTTAAATACGGTATTGAACGAGTCATCCTGCCAACTTTTAAGATTTTCCTTATTGATAAATGCACTGCTGCGAATTTCGTTCGCCAGTGGGAAAATGGTTTGCAAAAGATGGCAATCCGTCGGAGTAAAATTTAGGGTGCATGGTAGGCGGAAAAGAATCTACTACTGAAGCTTTCACACAATGATTTCAACATTTACTTTTTCATTGACGTAGAAACACCAATCCTCGACATGTACAAGATACTATGTAGCAACCTGTTATTCTAGCTTTGTGTTGCCCGTTGTTTATTATTGATAACAATAAGAAGCCATGTTTCGTTGCGATCGCTACCCAGTTTATGGGACACCCAGGCTTCTATTTGAAGACAATGGGCGGCTGACTGCAGTCCATCTTTTTGGACAAGTCACGAGTTGTTCGCTTACTGAATTTAGATGATCGTCATTGATCTGAGATGGGCAACCGGGACGGGGTATAACAAACAAGTTCCAAGATGCCCGAGGTAAACTTTTTAAAACTCTTCAAGCAATCCGCCCAGACATTGAGCCCATATTACATAAAATACAAATATCCTAAACTTTTTCGGCAATTAGTCAGTCTCGGCGAGCGGCAAAAAATTGTATGTGGTGAAAATGCATGAAAAACGTAAATTTCGGTGTCTGAACTGAAGGTAAAATTCTGTTCAATCAAGTGCAGAAGCAGAAAGAACAGTCTCGAATGCTATATAAAGTTGAACAAAGAGTGAAGAGGCCAACCGATATTTGAAAAATGGCTATTGCTTCCGCACCTACCTGATGGGTGAAAGCTTGCCATAATCGTAACTGCGCATAAACAATTAATAGATTTTTCATATATTTTTTTTCTGTAAATGTATTCTAGTTATCTCTTTACTTGAAGCTGCTTTCTTAGTATGGATCTATCGTTTGTACATTAATTAGTGCCCGCGAAACCATCGCTATAGTAGCAGTTTCTTGTTATTATTATTATTTTTTACGGATACCTTTTCGGTTTTTGGGATAAATTAAATAAAGCAATTTCTACTAATTCAGATCTTCAGATGACTCAGATCCTGTAGAATATCTGATTCGTGCAAAATAATGCGTTCCTATTGGAGCATAGTGGTTTTCCGTGTTCGAATAACTAAGCTTATGTAAGGTTTAGTCGCCTATTGTGTTGTGTATGTCTGTCAAATTTGCCCTACTAGATATGAAATTGGCTATGTCATTCACACCCCTACAATGGCTTCATAGTAAGTTCTTGTAGCGCATGTGGCTCCGTGGCCAAGTGGCAAGGCGTCTGTCTTGTAAACAGAAGATCGTGGGTTCGAACCCCGCCGGGGCCTTCACACTTTTTTGTGAAAGTTGATTGATATGAGTTGGAAGAGCTGGATGGGCGAAAATTGGTTATTTAAATAGAAGGGCAGCCATGCTAAACATTACTCGAAGTACTTCAGTAGGCTTACAAGTTATCACATCAAATAGGGTAACAACACAGACTGTAATCTAAGCGTAACAAGGCGAATTGAAACAAACACCTTACCCGTAATTTATTGGGCGAGATCGTCAAAGAACGTAGCAATCAAAACTATCGCTATATCATTGATTACAGTTCATAATTTTGCAAAGAAATTTCAAAATATGCCTCAAAAGTTATAAATATTGATTACCATGGGCGAATTGTCATTTGCGTTAATCAACTCACTGGTTTCCGTGTGGTTGTTTTTCCAGTTCGAAATTCTCATTTAAATTAAATATCAATTTACGATAAACGTGTGCAAATTATATAGAACATGTGCTTCTAAAATAAGAAAGAACTTGCGAATATACGAATAGAAAACCGACTTTGTCTAAAAAGGCTCGTTCTTTTGTACATGTATTATAATTACTAATAATTATGTAAACTCGGATCAAAGTTAGCGATCAGCATACGATTAGCCCAACCGAAATTCCACATGTATTTCAACAAAATATATACTATATGATAAAAATAATTAAAAAATAAATATTATCATATTAAAAAATATTTTTTCTTGTAAAGGAGTCTTTTGGGGATTAATATGTATGCGAATAGATACTAATTAATTTATTGCATTGAAAAATATCTAGAATGGAACAAATGGTTTTTAGCACACGCAATAAATACAACAACAGCCTTATCGATCTGCATATGTTATGTGCATTTTATAAATACATATAACGTATGCGGGATAATGCTATGAAAAAAATATTTTTATTCATACTTATACATACATAGGTTACAAGAAAGTTGTATGCATAATTTAGGTAAATAGTACATATGAACCCTAATCGAGTAAAGCAGACTAGTCATTATTTCTTGCGTTTCGCGGACAGCACTTAATAGCTTTTAGGTACCCATCGTTAGTGTGTATCCGGGCAGGCAACCTAAAAAAAAAAAAGCAAAAAATGTTTGCAAAGATTGCAGTTAACTATTTCTTTTATACTATCATAGGACAGACCTAATTTAACAAAAGCCGTTATACAGAGTTTATCATCATTTTAATCGCAGTGCTTAACCTAATGTAAAAGTCGTGTGGGTGGTGTTCAAGAAATGATGGTGTCTTTTATTGAATATCAGGTTTATTAATTATGGGTTAAATGATTTTGTTCGTGCTGGAAGCCAGCCGTTTGATGGTGTGCCTAGTGGCGAAAAATAAAGAACTCTATACTCTATGCTGCTTCTATTATTGCTATTTATAGAGGCTATAACTAATAACCCAGTATTGTAATTACCTCTTCTTTAAAGGGCTTTCTTTACTTTCACTAAAAATAATTGTACACATGAGCAAGGACACGATAGAAACCAAGAGTTAATATTTCACAGCCAGTACCTCCTTGGTGAGAATTGTGCTAGATCTTGTCCCAAACTTTGCTGCTCATTAAATAACACTGCCAGGTTGGTTTTGACGAACTTAGCTTCATTTATGCTCAGTTGCTCAGTATGGTTAACGATTAAGAACGTTTGATAATCACCCTTTAATTTTTCATCATTTCATAAATTATTCAATGGAGACAAATACTTCACATACCTGTTCTACGTCCGCCCAGTCTTGCTCAACCTCATTCTTCTTTAGAATCTCATTAATGGCATCTTGTGAATCTGGGGGTAGGCTCTTGGTACGGGTCGAAACATAATATGTTTCTGCAAACGTGTGAACACAATAGGTATCATAAGTGAACATTTTGAAACAAAGTTAATTTAGATAGAAGTTAGGAACTTGATATCTATGGTAAATTACGAAGCCGTAATTTTAAGTCTCGTAAAGCGACACATCTCTTCGCGTGAAGACATGGGTGTACTGAGCTGAATGTAAATCCCATGTGTACATGAAATAAAAACAAGTCACTTTATTTACAAATAAGGGTTTCCATCGAAGCATACTTTGTAGCCTATTTCCAAAATCGTGCCATTCTTACCTTTAGGGCCGTTAACCCCAAATCCGACCATCCAGTTGGTATAATCGGTGCCAAGGACATTCACCGCAATTTTCTCCTCTACCGCAATGAAATATAGTTCATAACGAGCAACGAGAGCAATAAAAGTGGTAATATCGATGTTAATAAACGTTAATTATATTGATATAATATACATATAATATGTGTATAACTCGTAATACTGACATACCTAATAAACGCTTACTATGCGTTGTCACCTACAGATCATGTATTCACGAGGGGACTGGTGAACCAGTAGGAAGGATTAGAGAAGTTTGTTCTAGCTTTCAAAGACCAATGTTGAAATGAAAGTATTATGAAAATATATTTACTAGTTTTCTAGGTAACTTTTAGTTCATTTGGAACGCGATCTCGAACTTTCGAAAATAGGTGTGACTGAAACAACTGACGGTCCTATCAATGCATGCAATAACCAGAGATATTAATGAAGGCGAAATGCATATACATACGTGTCGATTCGAAGAAGAACCGAGATTTCAATGCACGATCATCGACGATATTAAATTGCGTCTCTACGTATTCACCGCTAAAAACAAAAATCATATCACGCATCATTCATCAGGGTGCTTACTGAGAGACCAAGATTTTACGTAACACGTAAGCAGTAGTGTTCCTTTTAGCATAGGTATGACTACGAAATGCTCGTGCTTTATGGCGAACATCGTGAACGAAAACCGGTTTATACTTCTACATCTGCTACGTTTAACCTCAACATACATTCAGTTCAATAAAAAAACGTGATGTCTCCTTAAACGAAATTTACGTACAGAAGGATCTTCCGTGTCTAGGTCCGAGGGACGTTTAAATGAATAGCTCAACCTAAAGTACAAAGCAATTGGTTCAGGCCCGGGCATGCAACATGTATAGAAAGTCATGGTGCAACGAAAAAATATCAAAGACAACAGAAACGCTTCCGTTAACTCCAGCAGTAGATAAACGAAAGACATACGCAGAATTAATCCAATAAGACGTCATCGAGTAGATATCGTCAATGTTGGGATCATGCTTAAGGTTATACTTGATGCATTTGATCGAATCGAACAATTTCGTATTTCGACGAATAACGAACCAGGTACCCTGTATCTGTCGAACAGAAATAGCAAACCATTAATGAATGACCATTTTTGATGAGCTAATATTTTTCAGTTATGGGCCAGTAAATCATCGAATATGGGTTTCGTTAAGCACAAGCTTCTTTATTAGATCTGAACCTAGAATGTTTTCAAATGTGGCAAAATTATCTTTCTCTATTTTGTGTGGTTCTCAAATAAGATTAGGCTGAAGCTCATAAGTTTGACAAGCACAACGACGTGCACAAAGTTTTGGGATATTTTCTTTGCGGATTCAGTAAGTAAATAAACCGCCCAGAAACAAGGATGGAGGATGGCGTCATTGAAACAACACAACCTACACACTTAGGTCAACTCATTGCTGTTTTTTGAACAAATATTGCCAGGACGTCTTTGCTTTTTGAGAATGAAATGCAGTTTTCGCGCCCGGGTTAATTTTCTCCTTTTTTAAGCTAAAATCGTCATTATAAAGTAGACAAAAAGCTCGCCACGTTTCTGTGGTTTGCAGCTGAAGAATAACATGCAATTACTTGATTGAGCAGTACTTGATTGATACCTAAGTTGACAAGTGTGAGAATCGAATCCATGCTATATGACGATACATTTTATCATACAGGGTAATTAATCTATAGAATTGGACTTGTCCATGCAAGTGAAAGTTTCATATATCCTTTATTCTGGTTACTATCAGTTAAACCTGAAGGACCTAACCGATTGGAACATAGAGGAAACCAACCGCCAGATGTAAGACACACAGATCCACTGTATATCAGCATAGGGAGATGCACAAATGGTCGAATGTCTCATAATACATACATCGGACAACAATGTATAATTATACGGCTCTTTTTGTACGTTCTATTCCACCTCTAGAACAACCGTTCTAGAATCGTTTCCTACAAACAGCTTACTGTAAAACAAGTCTTATGTCAAGTTACCTTCTCTGGATCGAAGTTCTCCATAGGGATGATTTTTTTTCCAAGCGTATCACTAAAAAGATGCAAGAAGATGCAGACAGCACCAATGCAATGAGCACGCATTATACTAAGTTACCAAATTGCAAAGGGCGTAATCAACAAGTTGCAGAAGTTGACCTAACGATCTCATTGAACAACGACACATTACCTTTATAGCCTCGAGTTGTCAATTCTTGTATCGGTCTTGATCTGACCAACAAGAGACATCATTAATCTTCCAAATCGCCGTTACATTTTTTCTAACATAGCTGACAACCGAAAGATGCAAATTGATCGGAGAATGAACTGCCTGTCTAAATTTGGCGTCTTGTAAATTAGAATAATGGTTAGAATCGATTAATCTGAATATTTATTACGGCGATTCGTCCTTGATTTCAATAGCTCTCCACTATGATGCCTAACATGGAGAAGTCTACTAAAAACGGCTATAATATAACAAGCTGCTTTTAATCATAAGCGAAGTTTGACCGCATTTAAGTGCTGTTCGTCAAAAACGAGTTGAAAAGTTATTGGAGAGAATTAACTAAAAACAGTTTTGTTTTGTCAGAAAATTGCTTAACTCTGTATTACAAGGACAAATGGAAAATACAAGCCAGCAATAGTATATAGGAACCTCACAGGTTTATATGGATAATCATATACACAAACTTTACCGTTAACCTTCACAAATATTGTAAATGCAGTGATAATATCTGTCATCAGTAAACTATTTTCTGTATGGAAACAAAACCCCAAAGACTGGGAAAGACTTGTTTACCATAGCTCTTACAATAGCTGATACTGTAACCAATAGCAGCCGCCGAAACAACGAAAGTGCATGTATACACATATATATATATATAAAAAGGTAGTTATCAACAACTGTTCAACTCCGAGTGAATAGCCCTATCCTTGCGCAGTCTTTTGGGTTTATGTAAATAATTTTATTAATTGTAATAACAATCGCTTGGGTTGGTTAGCAATTTGTAGTACAATAATACAATATTAATATTATAATATATATATATAT